>NW_010316371.1:0-3180 GCF_000700745.2 Antrostomus carolinensis
CTCCGCGGGGGAATGGCAAACCACGGGTGGTGCCGGTCCCTGGGCCCCGGCCGGCCGCCCCTGCCGCACCTCCGGCGGGTCCGGACAGTTTGTGGGTTACTTTAAAAAAAAGAAATAAAGTATTTTGCCTGAGGACTTGGATCTTTTTTTTTTCCCCCCTCCGCTTGACTGACTTTCTCACACTCCTATTTCCATGTCTGCCAGCTAAGCCTGAGTCATCCTGCCAAGAACTAGACCTGGCCTATTCAGAAGTGTGCTCCTCGCTCTTTCTTTCTCCCTCTCTTTCCTTTTTTTTTCTTTTTGAGTATACACAGTAATGTTTTTCCACCTCCTCCAGTACCTGATCTGCACCTGTACGGGGCCAATCCCACACGTATCACCTGATCTTGCCTTTTCAGAGACCGTGAGAAAAATAAAGTCCAAGAAAGAAGAGCCATGTTTGCAGATCTCACCGGTGCAAAGCCCTTGTCTCTGCAGAGGCTTGCCCGCTGAGCCTGCAGAGTCTAAAAAAAAGGAAAATAAATAAAAGGGAGAGTGTCATGTTTAAAACTGCAGAAGAGTACAAACCCAGGCTTTCTTTCAGCTCCTTGATGGAGCCACAAGCCTTTTGATTTAAAAACAAAGAGCAGCCTTCAGCGTGTAAAATTTAACTTCAGATGAGCAATATTTGACGTAAGCTTCAATTAGCGAGACATTTGGACAAACTCAAGCAAGGAAAAAAGATCGAGACTGCACTGGGGAAGTCACTACCGAAAAGCCTTTTCTCAGTCGCTTTTACGGGGAAATTAGAGATAAAGTTTTTGCACACAGACTGCAATACATTTCTGGAGAGCCTAAAAGTTCTCCAGTGGACCAGTATGTTTTTCTAGTGCTGATATTTGGATGTATTTGGGGAAGAAGAAAATAGAAAAGTATCGCAATTACTGAGCTGGTGTCCTCCCTCCTACGGGGATTTGCAGAGGCTCAGGAAACGTGGAGCTGGGCAGGCGAGTCCCTCCCGGGCCGGGAGTGGGAACAGGCTGTAATTATGTCCATGTTTATGGCAGCCCAGGCGCTGCTGTACCCCTCCCCCGCCTCTAATTGCTGGCAACAGGCCGGTGTCTCTGCGGAGGAGAGCGGGAGGGCAGCGAGGATGGGCTGGCATCAGGGATGGCCAGCACTTGCCCACGCCTGGCACCTGGGAGCCCTGTCAGCAGCTCCCCTGGCCCATGCTCCTGCCCTGCTGCAGCCCAGCCCCTGCCTGCTGCGGAGCCCACAGGGAGGGTTTCGCTTTTGGGGTGCACGAGGAGCTGGGCTGTGGGGTGCTGGGCCTCCAAAAGCGTTGGCTTCTGCTGGGGCTCCCTGAAGGTGGTGACACTGATGTCCCCACTCCACATCTCCTCCTCTGCCGGCCTGCTGCTGTGAAATGCCTCACACGAGGGCTGCGAGGGTTGTGATCCCCAAGCGGAAGCACGTATACGTGTGAATTCCCCGGGGATCAGGAGAGGAAGGGGAGGATTTACATGGAAGGATGTCTCTGGAAATGAAGTGGCTGAGGCCAAGTTTAGGCTGGAAGGAGGTGGTGAAGGAGTTTGTAACTGTTGGGGGCACCTGGAACAGATCCTCTGGGCTTCTCCAGCCCTGCCTTTGCTTGTGAAAGAGCTGTTAAGGGGGAGATAAAGCTGTGCGATAAAGGGCTGCCCCAGGGACTTTTAGTTTTTTCTTTGCTCAGGCAGTACTCTTGGGTTACAAATTGGGAATTGTCCAAAACAGATTTGGGAAGAACCTTTAGACAGTGCATTAGGGCAGTAGTGACCGGCAGAACATCTTGGACGAAAAATGTGTTGGCAAGAAAATTTAGACTAGTCCTGGGCAGAGGCCCAGGGGTGGAAAGGTGGAATAAAATAGGACGCTGCTGCTGGTGCGGTGTGCAGGAGGCGAGGAGGTGGCAGGGCTGGCTGTGCCTGCTCTCCAGTCCTTTAGGAAGCAGCCAAGACGAGCAAAATGTGCTTCTAGAGCTCTAAACGCCTTAATAGCCGACGCTTGCAGGATCCTAGGAAATACAGAAAATAGAAATTAAGTTGCTAGTAAGAGCTGGGGTACAAGCTGGAGCCCAGGAATGGCACACCAAGCCTTTCCTCTTTGGGTCATGGACTGAAATCCTAGCCTGGCCGCAGCTCAAAGTCGTCACCACCCTGAAGGCTGCAAAACAAGTGCTGTGTCTCAGGGACATGTCCCTGGCACAGATGTCTCCTCTGGGCAGCCCTGCACACATGCCTCCACTTGTGGTCCCCAGCTCAGAAGCTGTTTTGCAGTCCATACCCAACCGGCTCCCCTGGGAGGTGTGATCTCAGAAGCTTTGGACGCAGGTTTCAGGGTTTATTTCCCCTCCATAAATGTTTGCCTGATCTTTGGGACAAGGTCACTTTCAAACTGACTTCCTGACAAAGCTGCCTAGACGAAGCAAGACTTTCAAAGGTGTTAGTCCCCTACACAACCAGGTCCTCGTGGTGAAGAGGGCAGGACAGTTTTCATGCAGGAGCGTCACTGCCCAGCCCTCCTGATGGCAGGAGCAGCTCGCTGGGAGGGACGGCAGCCCTGTTTTGCAGCAGATCCTGCCCTCTCTTTTCTACTGGGAACCCATTTCCCAATTGCCTGCTTGGCACCCAGGATCCCAGCGCTGGCAGATGAACCCTGGGAAGCTTGCATGGCAACTGCTACCCTGGTGAGCACATGCCTTGCAGGAGCCAGGCTCTTCCAGCTCTTCCCTGGCTGCCACTGAAGAGAAGTGGTTGAAGTGTTTATTCATTTTAGTCCTCGCTGTGTGAGTCAGGCTGGGTGTGTGGGAGAGCCAGCCATTCTGTGGTGATACCCCCTGGGTTGGGGGGACATCTGTGGGCTCCAGGAGCTGGTAGCCTTCCTTCTGTTGCCCATATGGCCAGGCAGGCATCCCTGGGAACAGCACAGGAAGCTGTGGGGTGAAGCAGCTGAGGCTTTGGAGTAGCAAAGTACTGCTCCAAGAAACTCCAGCATCGCTAAGGACAGGCATTTGAAGAACCATTTTCATCTCCCTGTCCCATGTTCCATCTCAGCACAGCCTGGAGCACAGCTCTTGCACACCAAGGAGGGCTCTGGGACAAGAGCCAGGCTACCTGGATCTCTTGCTAAGCTGATTCCTCTTGGCAGGCTCCTATCCTGCTG
>NW_010316371.1:3262-14423 GCF_000700745.2 Antrostomus carolinensis
GGGCATTTTGGCAGCTGTGAAATGCCACCCATGTGGATGGGAATTCCCTTCCTGCCCTGATACCCACGGCATTTCTTCAGAGACTGGTGGTTGGGCTGGAGCAGCCGCGTGTGCTAATGGGCATGAGATGGGCCTCAGCTTTCCCCTTTGCTCCCTTGCAGAGTGCCGGCTCCAGCCTGGTCCTCTGCTGGCAGCGAAGGCTGGGCACTGGCAGGCGCTCCAGCTGGGAACAAGCACTGGGAACATCCCCAAATTGTTTGCAGGGCTATGACCTGCATCTGCCCCTGCCATTGCCAGCCGGAGGCCTTATACTCTTCTCTTAGAGAT
Organism: Antrostomus carolinensis; assembly: GCF_000700745.2. Classification (NCBI taxonomy): domain Eukaryota; kingdom Metazoa; phylum Chordata; class Aves; order Caprimulgiformes; family Caprimulgidae; genus Antrostomus; species Antrostomus carolinensis. The sequence continues at coordinate 3,590 of NW_010316371.1, forward strand.
TCTCTTTCCACATGACATGACCCCAGACCACGAATCCGCAGTCTGCTGGCCATGGCAGGGCAGTGGGGCTCCAGCAGAACAGGCAGTACCTTTTGCAAGGTACAGCGGCTCCAGGCAGTGGCGCATTCAGCTGAGCTTGCATCCCCCTGAGAACCAGAAATAAATGTGCAGTCACTGCTGTGCTCCAGAGAGGAAAAGGAGCGTCTCTTGGCTGTCATCCTCTCCATGTGTGGTGGGAGGTGTTGGCAGTGAGAGCAGAGTTACTTATTTATTAAGATCCCACTTGTGTTGCTGCCTGAGGCTGCTGTCTCTGTGTCAGAGCTGTGCTGCCTGTGTGCTTCCAGGGCACAGGGAGACCCTGTAAGCCATCAAGCCTGGGTACATATATGAAAAGACTGTGACTTTGGCAATGGTGGGGCTGGAGGAGGCTTGCAGGGCTCACTGGCACTGAAAATGTCCCTGTCCCAAACACAGAGCAGAAGGCACCTTCTTGAGAGCCTCCAGGCAAAGGTGAACGTGCATCCAGCCCCTGCCGCGTTGCTGCAGCACTCGTGTGGTGGGCTGTATGTGATCCCTGGCATGCTGTGGCTGCAGGAAGCCCCGCAGGCTTTTCCAGAACACGGCTTTTAAGTCAGATCAGACCAGCAGTGTGGTTTGCAGCCCAGCTGTGCACAGCTGGATCTGCGCAGCCGGGAGGGTGGGAAGATGCAGGCGGGAGCGTGGCGAGGTGGGAGACTCGCCAGCCATCCTTGGCACAGGCAAACCGCGCCTGGGTGTGTCAGTGTGCCCTCCAGGTCCTGGCACACGAGCCCTTCTGTGCCCCTCTGCCCTCTTCCCCCAGCCCCACTGGCACCCGCAGCCGAGGGCGGGTGGGAGCCGCGGCACGTGGCTCCCTGGGGACTCAACCTTCACTGACTGCAGGCTCATAAATCCCATGGGGCCAGCCCTTGACCGCAGCATCTGTGCTCCTCTGCAGAGTGATCAATCACATTTTCCAACATGATTCCTTCTCCTTGGCATGAATCAGTCCCAGAAAGCAGCCTGGACTGATCACTGCCCCAGAGCTTTCTGTTAAATTCTCCAGCTGTTCATCATCTCTTATTCCTGATGCCATGAATCAGCAGTGGGGAGAGTGGTGTATAAACTGCACGTTATCCTCAAAACCCTGGCAACCACAGCGATGAAGCAAGAAAATATTTGGGACCTTTGGGAAGCTCAGCTGAGGGCAACACAGGCAGGACAGCCAGCACAGCGGCTGTGTGCCCCACCAAGGGCAGGGACACAGGCCTCAGTCCCACTGCTCTCACCTGGTCCAGGCGCCCTTGCGACACCAAACATTTCCCCTGGGCAGATGGGATTGGTGACAGCTTGCCAGCCTTCCCACTTCCATTATTCCTGTATCCATTTATTCAAGAAAACACCAGATACTTCAGGGTGCAGTGCTTTGCTACCGCAGAATAAAGCCTTTGCACGGCCAGCATCTTTCTTGAAGTGGTAAGTAGATGGACTCTGATAAATCCAGGCTATGATGAATCATTTGCACTTGGTGCCTGATCTCTCTGGTGTCTTCAGTTCTGTTTTAGCTTGGCAGCATTATGGAGAGAATTAGCCTATCTCACTAATATTTTAATGTGTATATAATTGGAATGCTGCACTCTTAAAATCAATATTCATTATTCAAGATGATAGCAGAGCTAAAATTAGTCCTTTAGCTCTATCTAGAGTATCAGGATGATCATATGTTATTAGGATTAACCACCTCATGAAGACACACATCTTCATACACGTGGGTTGGGCAGCAGGGCACGGTGCTAAACTGCACGGCAGCACACTCCCAGCATCGTCCCTGCCGCCTCTCTGGCGAGCCAGATCCTGCCCACAGTCCTGGTGAGCCACCTGAATTACACCAGAGTTAATCTGCAGTGGCAGGTGAGGCAACATGGAGCCGTGTGCCAGGGAGACACAGGGACAGTGTTTTTTTCTGCCCAGGGTGGTCAGATGTGATGTGGGAGGTGGAGATTCGAAATCCTCAGTTTACAAATGTTGGCAGCAGAGCAGGGTGTGTGCTAGGATGGACTCGTGTTCTCCCTTTATTTTCCTTCCTTCTCTTGCTGATTTGCAGCCAAGCCCTTCCATTAGCCCCTTGGCCACTGACATGCATTAGCAAGGGGTGGGATTTTGGGAAAACTCCCGCGCATTCTCCATTTGCTTTGCTTACATATGGCTGCATGTGTGCCAGTCCAGAGCTGTGTGCATGCCCCAGTGCTGGAGATCAGGCTGGAGAATCATTTTTCTCATGCTAGCTAATGAGAGGAGAAAAGGTGGAAATCTTTTACATGCTAGTTAAGAATTGATGTGTTGCTAATTGCTGTAATAGAAAATATTATCCCTCAGAGGATGTTGTTATTTTATAAACAAGGGGATAATTTACAGCTCAATTACCTAAGTCATGAGTTAATTGCTAAGCATAATGAATAAATACATTTGCAAGTACAACATTTAATTTGCACAGATTCCAGTAGTCTAGGCATTAAGGCGCAGATCATTATTTGATAAGTAATCTGGAATGCCGTACGAAATGACATTTATTTTCACATTCCACATTCACAATCCCAATGATGAAACATCTTAAATTACAGGCCTTGTCCTTCCTCCCCTGCAACGAAGGGCAGCGTTTTCATCAGCTGCCTTAGAAATGCGTTCAGCCTGCCTGGGAGCACAGGGGAGGGCAGGAGTCCTCCAGGAGCGACATGGAGAGCAGAGCAGCAAACCCAGGTTCAAGCAGATGCCATCTTTTTAATACTACAAAATGCAAAGAGAGAATATAGAGACTAGAATCAAGGATGTCTGCAGTGAGTTGGAACCTTCACATCAGCGTTAGCTGACGGCAGGATGACTGCAGGGCTGTGAAAAACACCGGCAGGACTCGGCTCTGTGCGAGGATGCAAACAGAAGCAGCAGCATATAAACCCAGCAAAGGGGGGTTTGCAGCCCACTGCTGTCCGTACATGCCCAGTGGCCCCTGCCAGCGCTGCAGGAGCTGCGGGACTTTGTCCCCATCGCAGGCAGGTCCCAGGCAGCAGGGTGTGGGGATCCCTGCCTGCTGCCTGCCTGCTGCCAAGCTGGCTGCCAGAGCCAGGGCTGGCTGCCGCTGCCCCGAGTAAGAGGCCCTGCAAGCGGCAGGCACCTGCACTTCGATTGCTCCCATTGAATAATCTTGGGCTACCAGTGCCCTTTCGCAGGCTCATATCTTTATTGGAGGCTGTTAAAGCCAAACCTCCCAACAGCAATAACATGACTACAAAGCATTTCTAAGAAAAAAGTACGTGGGAATAAGGGAGATACCGAGATCCCAGCCAATTTCAGTAACAATACAAGTCTGAAGTATCCTTATAAAGTTAACAAGTCAAATTTAAATTTATACAAGGCTCAGGAGCATACAGGAAACAGGATCAGCCAAACCTTCAAAGGCACATCATTGTCTTTCAGAAAGTCCACTGAAAGGCTCATGCCATAAAAAAGGTGTATTCACATGGCTGATACAGTGATAAACCCGGTGGAGAAATGCCAGCAGCCCGAGTGGGCAGCGATGCTCGCTGCAGGGATGTTACAGTGGCCCAGTCCGTTGTTACGGAGCGCTTTGTCCTGCTCTCTCTGCTGCTGCCCCACGATAAAATGAGGTTCTTCTGTTGTAAATCTGGGGGGAGTTTGGCAAGTTATTATTTCCTCTGAGGCAAGCAGCGACCCTTGCCACTGGTTTTACAATAGGCGAGCAAGCCTTTGCAATCCTGCTGCTGGAGGGAGGCAAGAAAATAACGCTCATGCCTTTCCTGGCACCGTCTCCATCAGACTCCTGAGCAGCACAAGCCACAGCCAGGACTGCTGATGGTGAATCCCCCATCCCCTGTGACATAAGCACCCTGGATGCCACAGGCAGGAGGGGATGAGGAAAGGGCTAGAAGAGGCTGCTTGTGCTGCACACCCAGGAACATGTCCCTGCTTTTTGCTCTGAGCCAAAGGCACCTGTGGATTTGGAGTGTGTCTGCTGTAGGCACCTGGAGAACAGCTTGTTTCAGCAAGGGGAGCTGGAGGCAACCTCGCTGAATGTTGCAATGTGGAAACCGTGCCAAAAGGTCCCAAGCCTGCCCCTATTTAACTCCCTTAAGTATCAGATTAATAGCCAAATGTGCTCATGAAATGCCAAAGCCCCGGAGTTCATTCAGCCTGCCTGGATGGTGTTGGCATGGCCAGCTTACCATGCCTGATCTTTCAATCTTCGGTGTGTTATTTGTGGACAGCAGGCTATATTCTGCCTTCATCATGTGGTTTTGTGTGTTTATACATTTTGCCCATCTGTTCGAAAGCAAGAAGCAATGCCACATCACTTGAGCAACCAGCCACGCTCTCTAAATAACAAAGCATCCAAGCAAGTTAGTTTGCAAACCATCCAAAGGCTACAATAGGTTGGCATAAAAGTGTTGAGAAAATGCCTCACCACAAGGACATTGGAAAAATCAAGGTCATTTCATGGCTTGTTTTTGAGTGGGAAGCAAAACCGCCTTGATGCAGTGCCTCTGAAGAGGCCAGCAGATCTGGGATGCGTGTTGCAGGACCTGGCGTGCAGGAATTCATGAACCATAAGGCTTTGTCAAAAATAATTTAAAAATGAAATGCAGTGTCCTAGCAAAAAACATGTCTCAGACATAAAACAAAACCAAAGTACAAAATGTGGCGTTTAAAGGCTGGATTCTGTCTCGAGTGAATAGAAGCCACATGCATCCATCTGAGATCAGCTTTTGGCCTGATTTGAAACTGTGCTCGCGGAGGCTGCAGCAAGAGCAGGCAGAGGAAGGCTCCATCTCCTTTGACAATTCTCCAGACCAGCCTGTCTGTGCTTTCCCAAGAGCAAAAAGTCTTCTGACACCAGCCCCTGGGTGCATTAGCTCCCCGGCTGTGGGATGGAGGGTCCTGGGGTTGCACTGGGCAGGTTCCACCTGCCCGAAAGCTGGGTCCAGACCTGCAACTCCGTGTCTGTGCTGCCCAGGGCGGGTTTGGGGCAGGTGAGCTCCCAATGACACCACCATGCACCATGTCCTGCAAAAGTGCCAGTACCGAGGCTTAACCTTTATTAATTGTGGAGAGGAAGAAATAATGCTGGCAAAATATTGTCAAATACTTCAAATTAATGATTAATTCTAGATGGAGTGATACTGTTTGATGTGGTCTTTGCTGGTTTAAACAGGAGAAGGGTGATTCACTTTAAAGGAATTTATAAAAACACAAGTATTTGCTCATGGACAATAAATACTGGGGCAGATAAAAAGGGGGATGAAGTGTTCGGCGTTGTGATAGCAACTTCGCTTGAGAAAACTTTTGACCTTCTCACATCTTAAATCAATGTGCCCCTCCTCGTTTTCCTCCAGGCCTGCCCTTGAGGCCAAGGGGATGGGTACGTGGGAGCACGCTGGGTTTGGTGCGGGCTGTGCTGCTGGCAGGTCCCCCTGTCTCCCTCCTGTCCCCGCAGAGAGGCTCAGGCACCCGCCGGCGCCCGGCGAGGGGCACGGGACAGCACCCGACAGGAGTTTACACAATCTGTGTACACAGAGTAATCTGTCAATTTGCCTGTTGTAAATGTAAGCGTATAAACCCGGCACTGAAGCTGCTGTGGTTTGCAGAGCTGCCCTGCCTGGGAAGCTGAGATTTACGCTGGCCATTGGCGAGCAAGGCGTCCCGTCTCGCCCTGTCCCATTCCCTCCCGGCACGGGCAGGCAGAGTGCCCAGGAGGGCTGGCTGCAGGCAGCAGAGAGCCCATTAATAACCAAGCCGGGGCTGCAGCGGAGGTGCCGGCAGCGCTACGCGTGCCCCACGGCACCTGACAGCCCTCGGATGTGTACCTGAAGGAGGGAGCTTGCTATCTACCTTTCCTGTGGGAATACAGTGCTGCCAGGATAACCCCTGGACCTTGCTGGGGCTCTGCCAGTGCCATTAAAGCGTTGATGTCTGCTGATTACCCTGACGTGATGCTGGTTTTATTGAGACAAGATGAGCCACTTGCACTTTGAAGGGGGGCCGGGCACACACCATTGCCGACTGTCCCTTGCTGGGGAGGGCTCCAGAGTCTCTTGTAACTCTGAGCTTTTTTTCTTTAAAAAAAATCTAACTATTTTTCTCCTAAAAGTAAGAGCGTGGGGGTGAGAGCAAGGAGCAGATGGAGCAAAGTCTCTGAGCTCGTGTCCAGCCTTGCCACGGCTGTCACGGGGTGGCCAGTGGTGTGGGGTGGCCGTGGTCACAGCACCTGGCTGTGAGGGGCTGGTGGAGCAGAGCTGGTGGTAGCCACGGAGGGGCTGAACCCCTTCCTGTGTCCCTTCCCGTGGCATCGCCTGGCAGGCTGTCAGTGAGCCTTTCATCGCAGACCCTCCTGACATCATCCTTTCCAAAACACCTGAGCTCCGCGTGGTCCCTGTGCTCACAACACTTGGAGGTGACATCGGCTTCTGGTTTCAATTAACCCAGGGGCAGTTTGGGGACTATCTGATTGCACAGGAGTGGAGGGGAGAGGAGAAAAGGCCCTTCTGAGCAGCAGCAATGGAGTGTGTGGGTGAGGAACTTCTGAAAAACACAGATGGTTTCTCTCTTTCCTTCCTCGTTCTTTTCCTCATCTTTTTTTTTTTTTTTTTTTTTTTTTTTTTTTTTTCCTTCTGAATTCTGAGGAACAGACAACCCAACAGCACATTTTTCACCATCAAAGCTTTGCTGAAGGGAATTCTCCATTGCTATTTCATTTCTTCCTGATGTTCACAGATCATAAAGCAAATGGCCTCTGGAGGACCGGGAGAGCAGATCTGTCCTGGAGTCACAACAGAGGACCAGCCTATCACCCTTGGCACACAACAGCCTCTCCCCAGCAGTTGGCAGCTGGGGGAAGCTCACATGCATCTACCTTTGGATGCTGGGTATGAAACATGGCACTGTGGCTTGCCGTTGCCAGCATGGGGGAACCAGGACATGCAGTTTGCTGAGGTTCATGTTGCTCTCACGCTGCTGTCCTCACACCTATCTCCATCCCTCCACCTTGGACATCTGCACAAGGCTCACGGCCATGAGCAGAGGCTGCTTGCAGCAGGGGAAAGCAGGCACCAAAGCACCCAGGCTGGCTCCCCTAACTAGGTTTGCTGGTGCTGCCCCAGGAGGAGGTGCACTCGCAGGACAGCCAGGGCGGGTCCCATCTGGAGCCATCCTGCCGCAGCCTTCCCACGGCCATGCAGCAGCCAGGGATTCCAAATCTTTTGTCTCTGGGGAATATAGGGAGGGAGGAAGCCATAATCCCATGAAATCCCAGCCCACAGTGTGCCAATCCCTTAAATTACTCTCACTCGTGTGCAATATGCTCAACGCCTTTTGGAAGAAAGGTCGTTAAAGGAAGAGGTGTAAATGGAAAATAGGATTGAAGGGCGGACAGGGTGAGGGAGTTCTGTCGTGCTCACCTGAGAGCTACTTTTTTACGACACCACTTTTAGACCTGGCAATGCTGGTTGATTGCTCCCCCTGCGATGCATGGCAGTGCTGGCTGTGCCGTGGGAAGATGCTCTTTGAAAAGGAGGAGTGGGAATTCACGCAGGAGCTGTGACACATGGAGGGACAGGAGCGAGGGATGGCAGCCAGTTGTGCTTGGAGGGCATGTACAGGGCTGGGGGAGGGCACTGGTGACTCTGATCTTGGATATAAAACGGGAGAATTTGCTTGTGAAATGTGTTTCCCCAGCTGGGAAAGTGAGGCGTGGGGCTGGTGTGGGGCTGGGAGCCGCTGCCTGGTCCCCTGGGGCTGCCTGCGACCGTGGGCGATGGGACAAGAGACGATGCACTTGCTACATGTGTGCGGCCGAGTAAGAGGAAAAAACTGCAGAAGGGAATGACAGAACTGCTGGGAAGACAAATGGGGCTGAAATTATCACCGGGACAGGGAGGGTCTGGAGCAGCTCCCAGCAGGAGCAGCAGCAACCAGAAAATAAGCTCATCGCTCACTGGAGCCTGAGCCACACATGAGCGGGATGAGCTGGCATGGGCTGGTGAGGGATGGGTGTCCCCTGCAGTGCATCTCCACAGCCTCTTTCAGCACTGCTCGTGTAAGAGGACAAGTTCGCTCCTCACCTAGAGCCCATGGAGGAGGCACTGGAGGCAGAGGCAAGGAGCAGCCAACCCCGCTGGGTTTATCACTGCTATGTGTCATGCTTGTCACCTCTGACATCAGCTCTATGCCTTGAAGAAGTCCCTTGCCTAAGGAAAAGCTGTTTACAGGCTGCATACCCTGGGTGGTGAATGGCAGCGACCCTGGGACGTGGATTGCACCAAAGGGACGGTGTGCAGTGATGCCACCCACTCTGCAGCTCTGAGCCGGGTCCATCCCAGAGAGCTGCTGACCCAAACGTGGCAGGTTTGGGGCTGAAAGCAGGCTGTCTATGAAGTTGCTCCATCCCTGCTCTCCTGGGGTGCACCGCTTGCCCCCTCCCCACCTGCACCCCAGGGACCCGTCCAGCCCCCAAACCGAACTGGGAGTGGGGGAAGCAGGGGGACGACGGCCCGGGGCTCACCAGCAGCCCAGCCCAGGGCCTGGAGCCAGCCCAGCCAAAGAGCTGATGGTTTTCACACCCTGTCAGCCTGATGAACGGCCCCGCTCCCCCGGCGCTCAGCGCCTGCAAGGGTCAATTACAGCGATTACTTCAAGGAGGCAAACCGGCTGCCGGCAGCGCCGGAGAAAATCTGTGTTTCGGGCTTGCGGCGGGGGATGAAAGAGCCTGTACACGGGGCACAAGTCAGGGGTGCTTGGGTGTTTGGGGGGAGGAGGGCTCCCCTGGGGCTAGCTGCCCTGTTCTGCTAGTGCCACTGATTAGTAGTTGGGGCTTGTGCAGCCCCCAGCCCTCTCAGTGACTAGAGAAGAGCCCAAAAGCAGGCTCACGAGGAGGTAGTGCAGGAGAGAGCCTTCAAAAGTGGATGCAGTGCTCTCATGCAAGAAACAGGAAAGAGTAAAACCCTGGCAAGCTAAAAGCAAAGTCACAATAAAGGTGATTAAAAGGCTTCGGGAAGAACTCCTTAAAGGTGTTAAAAGCTGAAAATAAGCATATTTGCATATGTGCCAGGAGCAGAAAACCAGCCAGAGAGCCAGTGTGGGTTGCGAATGATGGAGGCACGAACAGAGCACCCAGAGCCTTGGCAGAAAAGCTGGGGGGTGGTTTGGAGATCAGGAAGAATCCTCAGGCATTGACCCCATGGCAGCCTTCCTGTGAGGCTGTGCCAGGGGACTGTCCCATGGCAAGGGCCTGCCAGAGATGTCTTCCAGCAAAGCAAGGAGCTGCGGAGCGGTGTGTGTCTGGGATGAGGCAATGCCAGCCCAGCCAGGGCCGTACCTGGCCCTTCCAGCCAGCCTAGGGCAGAGGGTGGGGAAGCTGCAGCCAGAGGGACTCAGGGGATGTCATGGGCAATCTGGGAGAAGTCACCTGTGACAGTCTGGGTCAATGCAGCACTTGGAGAAGAGTCAACACCACCTTGTAGGAGGAAGCCGTGTGCCTCACAAATCAGCCAGGTCACTGAGCGTGGGGAGCAGAGCAATGCGCCGGTCATGGGGCAGCAGCACTTCCAAAATGGCTTTGCCTCAGCACCTCTCCCAACACCCTGGTTTTGCCTCGGCCTCTGAACATCTGATGGACTGGAGGGACGTTCTCATTGCAGGGAGAAAACATCTGGTTGAAAGACTTGGGATCACCAAATGTAAAGCTGACTGCTGAGTGGGAGGGAGCTCACAGTGTTAAACTTCAGGCTGGTAAACTGGCAGATGAAATTCAGTGTTGGGAAAGGCAAAGCAACAGCAGACAGAAGAGCAGCCCTAACTAGTCATGCAAAACACTGGCCTTCTGTTCAGCAATGCTGGGTCAGAGTCAGGACAGCGGGTGCAAAGCATGAGTAGGAAAGGAAGAGAGAAAAACTAAATAGATCCACCCCTTGAATACTATGTGCAGCTCTTTTTTCCTCAAAAAGGATGTAGCAGGAATAAAGGAATATGAAGAAAGGCCTTAAGGATGCTTGGGAGTAAAGTTTGGAGGCATGGTGAGGAAGGATCAGATGTCAGGTCACATAAGCTTGGAAAAGCTGATGGAGGTCCCAGGAGCTGGAGTGGCAGGTGGAGGGAGAGCTGGTATCAGACTGGGAACAGTTCAATCATGGTGAGAACAAGTCCAAAACAAAGAGAAGGAAGCCCTTGCCTTCACCGGGCACTGCTCAGCTGTAAACCCTCTGCCATGGGCTGTTGTGGCAGCCAGAGGTGCAGAAGGTGGGGAAAGCTGTGCCCAGTGATGCTATCACTCATCCCGACGCACTGACTGCAAGCAGCTGGGATGGAACTCGCTTGCACTTGCGGTGCACTGTGAGCTGGGGATCCTCAGCCTAAGAAAGGGGTGAAGGAACCAGAATACAAGACCATAAGGCCAAGCTGAGCCCATGGAGGCACCTCCAGAGATGCAGAGTCAGGCAGGGAGCTGTGCCCCGGTGCTTTGCTTCCCACGTGCCGTGCTCTGGCTCCGAGGTGCCAGGCAGAAATCCTGCCCTGCCTGCCGCTGCTGCCGCTGCTGCACAGTGCCTTTCCCCCTTCTTGGGCTGTATGAGCAACAATTGTCCAAGATTTTCTCTGTCAGATTAAAGAATATTTTGAGCCAGGAGAAAAAGAAGCTGAAGCTGCCTCTGTGTTGCACCAAGGCTGTCCTGGGCGCCTGGGCTGTGGGTGCTGGATGCACAGCCCGGTGCAGCTGAGAGCAGAGCGGGGCCGAGGGGCAGCAGGGCTGGGCTGG
>NW_010316371.1:14779-21556 GCF_000700745.2 Antrostomus carolinensis
CCCCCCCAAGCCCACATGCGGGGCCGGGGCTAGAGGCTCGGCCGCCAGCATCGCTCGCCCTTCGGGGTGCGGGCCGGGGGTGGGATTTGCAGAGATTATGCCGGAGGAATTACAAAGGAGCAGACTTTCCCACAGATGCTTCAGTCACTGCTCTGAGAAAGTGTGTGAGCCGAGGCGGCCCGCCTGCCTCACGGTGCTTTGGGGAACGCACAGGAACAGCACACACGGTTTTTAATAATTAAGTAACTTTAATTGTCCTGGGAAAGCAGCGCTTGCCTTGGGGCACTCTGCGCAAACTCATAATTAATGTTACCGGGAGAGATTACGGGAAGGAGAACTGAGGAATGATTCACTTTTGCTTTTTAAGCCTCTCCATGTTAAAGCTGTATTATCCCCTGGTTTAAAGCCTCATGTAGCTGTGAAGAAAACCAGTGTAGTCGCCGGGGGAGGCAGGGGGAAGGAAGGCAAAGCACCCTGACAAATTACAAACAGCCGCACCAGGCTCTGACGCCAGCCGTGCCAGCATGGGAGCCAGCGTCTGGCATGGCTGGGAGCATCCCCGGGTGTGCCGAGCAGCGAAGGATGCTTGTCATCATCCCGGGCCCCGGGCCGGCGTGTGTGTGTGTGTAATTCCCACGTGCACCTTCTCTCTTGAAGGCTCCAAAGGCAGCTGCCAGCGCAAGAGCTGCCAGATGGGACTGGGGCAAAGGCTGGTCTCACCCAGTTCCCCCAGTACTGCACCTACAATTGGTAAAGTGCGACCTCCTCCTTAGAGTCAGAGGGTGACTAGTCCTCTGTAAATCCAGTCTATTCCAAGTAAATAAGTGTTTAGCATCCTTGACCTGGCTGCGCACCTCTGCCATGACCTGCTCCCAGTCCTCCCAGGGCCAGTGCTTTCCTGCGGCTGTGTGTCCCCTGGCTTGGCCATGCAGAGTGAGTGCTCCCCTGGGACGTGCCTGGTGTGGGCAGCCAGAGCCCCTCTGTTGGGGCACATCTCAAGCAAACTGATCCCTGGAGCCCCCCAGAGCCACCTGGAGCCCCCCAGCCCTCCTCCCCAGGCAGCTGCCTGCCTCTCTGGGGCTGCTGAGCCAGGGAGGACTCATTCAGCTCACAAGTGATGCTGTGAGCCAGCACAGCCCAAGCCCCATGGGGAGCCCAGCTGACAGGCTTTGCCGGGGGCACAAAGAGATGGGCAGTGAGGGAGGGATGCAAATCCTTCCCGGTGTGTGCATCGCCCGGGATCCACAGCACTTGCTGGCCCATTTCACTCACTTTAAAAACCAACAACCTATTGGACTGGAGCAGCTCTTTTCTTTCTTTTTTTCCTTTCTGGTTTTTTTTTTCTTCCCCCCGAAGCAAATCACTGGACTCACACAGGACGCAAGGTATTTTACTCTATAGAAATCCTTTTTTCAAGCAACTATGTCAAGAATGTTTTCATACTTTGGGCTGGATGGGAAAAAAAAAAGGGCTTAATCCCCTGAGATGGTTATTTCTCTGAAAACAGACATGCAAATGCTGGACTTGTCAAACCTTAAAATGTTTTCTTTATTCAGGGAATTACTGCCTGCCTGCTGAGCCTGGGTAATGCTGACAGGCTAAGCCCGGGGCCTTGGCAGCAGAGCATGCAGAGTGTGGGAAAGGGCGGCTGAGGCACGCGCCAGATAAGATCATACAATAAATGATACAGCCCTCTGGCTGATACTAATAGCTTGTTGTCACAGGTGCCAGAGATCAGTGAGGTTTGACACACACACGCGCACACACACACACACACACACAGACACACACGCGCACATGCACACATACGCTTCCTGGGCAGGGCGCAGCACCTTGCCGCACGCCCGGGCAGACCCACCAGCACATGCGTGCAGGCAGCTGCAGGGCTGGCAGGGCAGGACATCGCTGTGCCGGGGGCTGCCGAGGGGCCGGGATGTGGGGGGATGCGGGGGGATGCAGGATGGGCTTTGCTCAGCCCAGCGAGCATCCCAGGTGCTGGAAGAGGAGGGATCTTCCCAGTGACCCATAGTCCGGCCAGACATGTTCCCTAATGGTCCTGTCATGCCTCAGTGGCTTCATTTTGGTGCTGTTGGTGCCTGGGTTCCTGTCACAGCTGGGGGGTGGTGACTTGCAGACCCTGCTGGAGTCTTTCAAGGAAGGGAAAGTCGTCATTTAAGCACTTTGCTCTTCTTTCTCCTGACTGTGGGGTAAAACCTGGCAACAGGACCCAAAGGACTCAGAAGGGGACAAAGATGATCCAAAACACATTGGACTTAATTGCATTTTTTTAGGCACACTGCTTTTGGCCTAAGTGAGGTTTTTTGGTGCACGTGTGTGGGGGTGGGCAACACAGACGCAAATTCTGCTCTCTGACAGAGACCAGAAGCAAAGAGTGTGACCGCACTGATGGGAGCGGTGGGATTGATGGTGCCATGGGGCCTACAAGAAAGCTGGGGAGGGACCTTTTACAAAGGCAGGTAGTGATAGAACAAGGGGTAATGGCTTTAAACTGGAAGAGGGTAGGTTTAGATTAGATATTAGGAAGAAATTCTTCACTGTGAGGGTGGTCAGACACTAGAACACGTTGCCTGGAGAAGCTGTGGATGCCCCATCCCTGTAAGTTTTCAAAGCCAGGTTGGATGAGGCTTTGAGCAACCTGGTCTAGTGGAAGGTGTCCCTGCTCATGGCAGAGGGGTTGGAACTAGATTATTTATATTCCAACCCAAACCATTCTATGATTCTGTGTCCCTGCTGCCCAGGGGAGCTGTGCCAGCCTCCCCCCGGGAGCTGCAGAGCCCTCGCTTGGACTGTTTTTGCTTTCTTTGCAGTGTGAAAACCTGATTCAGCCAGGACGCAGGTGGGCAGGAGGCTGGCGTGAGCCTCCTGCAAGCGGGGGGGGTTTACCCTCCGTCAAGCCCTAAGCTTGGCACCTGCACATTTGTTTTAATAACCCAGTGCCCGGCGATCCGCAGCAGGCAACGGAGAGCAGCCGTCACGGGTGATAGCGCTGGTGGGTCACACCACCAGCCGCAGCTAATGACCCGCGCCCCGAGCGGCGCCGGGATAGAAATGACGGCTGCTGAGCTACTGAAAGCCCAGCGAAAGCCAGCGTGGGAGGGAACTGCCACAGCAGCAGACTTGGATCCAAAACGGGTTCCCTCAGGGAGCCAAGTGCCACCCAAGAGTAGCACTGGCACCAGCCTGACTCCCTGTGGGCTGCTGATGGCCACAGTCACCCTCTCCCATCCCATCACAGCAGCATGTCCCGCTCCGATGCCACCACCCATCTGTGCTGCTGAGACATGTTTTATGGGGAGCATCACTAAGTTAATCTCAGCACAGCTCCTCCTAACCTGAGTTTAGCTTTTGGCACAGTTACTGCGTTTTTAGGGCAGTGTGGGGACAGAGGCTGGTGCATGCAGGAGGGGTGGCAAAAAGTGGTGGTCGGTGACGGACGGCTGCCCCGTGCACCCCCAGAGCCCTGCACGCTCCCAAATCACAGCTCCTCTCTCTGCGCTGCTCCCAAGGTAGCCGGGGAAGGGGGAGAGGGAGGGTGAGGGGATCCTGGCGTCTTACTCACAGCTTAATACGGTGCATTCACACAGATAATCTGTCAAGGAAAAAATGAGCCAACAAGCTATCTATTCTTGTCTGCGCTATTTTCCCATGTCAGAAACAGGCTGGGCTGAAAAATGTAGGTTTCCCCTTTCATCTTGCCTTTCAGAGCCCCTGAACAAGATGCCTTTCTTTGCCAGCACTCGCCGAGGAGATCTTGCCTTGAAGAGCAGAAAAAGGGGCTTTTTTTTTCTTCTTTTTTTAATATCTATGCCCATGCCATGCTTTTCTTTCTCCCGGGAAGCAAGGGTGCTGTGCCGATCCCCGCCTTGATCTCCCACCGTTGTTACTGTCTCCACCAAGCTGAATGGGGAGTGACAACAAACATTTCCCTTCCACTGCTGGGAGATTTAATTTTTAAGTTGAAAAGAAGTGCCTGGGGAGGCAAAAATAACATTTCCACAGGTTGGAGGCCCCACTGAATGAGAGACAAGTGATGAAATGTTACTGCATCCTTCTCTCAGCCACGTGGTGCCAACGCACCAGCCTGGTGCCAGCGCAGTGCCAGGAGCAGGGTAGGGAGAGAAGAGGTGCAGAGGTGAGGGACCCACCTGAAGGAGTGGGGGGGTCACCCATCCTGGTGACAACCACCTCCCACTGCCAGTGCCAGACACCCAGCAATGCCCGTCCTTTCACAAGGACTGCCATACTGCTGGGATTAACTCACATTTCTCTGTCTATGCCTCTCCCCTCCATCCCTGCTCCTCATCCCAGCTGGCTCTGGCGGGGATGCGTGTCCCTGCCAGCCGTGTGTGCTGCAGTGCAGCCTCCCCTGCCCCATGCCCGTGGGGTGGCAGGTGGGACAAAGGGCAGGTGGGGGGATCTGCACACCTCGCCTTTTCGGGGCGATGGCAATCCTCGCCCTCTTCTGTCCAGGCATCTCAGGTCCACGTGCTCTTTTTTTTATGCAGTTGCTTTGGTCTAATAAAAGTCAGAAATGTGTTTTTATAGGCTTTGTGGTCTGTCTTTCATTAATCACATTTCTTTGCGTACTTGTTAGTTTGTTCTGCTCCAGTGACTGGCAGCGGCCACCAGTTCTCCAGCCGCGTGGGCTGTTCCGCTGATGCTGGGCTGCGTTTGTTGATTTATGGAAGTGGTTTTCAAAACATAATATTTGAAATGGCCAGGTAACAGCCAAGTGCAGGGAGAGGATATCTCGGCAGCACTCATACAGCAGCGAGCCAGCTATCTGGTTTCTTGTAAAAGCAAATACTTTTAAAGGGTTTTAGGCTGTTCTGTTCCTTTGCTATTCTGAGGACTGAAAATTGTGGCTCCCTTTGCCCTGGTTTCCCTGGCCTGGGCGTCACACATGGCCAGTAAACGGACCCTCTCTGAGGCCCCATTAGCGGTGCCACTGGAAGCCTTTTTTATTTATTTTTAATGTGTCTTTTTTAAAAAAGAGGTGGATGCTCTTTCCTCCTCTTGATACAGGAAAGCAGAAAGTCAGGCTGTATCCCTCAAGTCTCCAAGGAGCCTGTCAGCCCAAAGCTCCCCAGATTGTCCCTACAGCCAATGACACACAACCTCAGTGAATTTTTTTTCTCTTCAGCTTTTCTTCATTTTGTAAAGATGAGCAGAAAGAAGAGAGAGAGCTCTGAGAGCAAATGGTTGCAGACAACCTGCCAGGGAGCTGGTTCATCTGTGGGGGATGTCTAAGCAGCAGCCAGACACCTTGGTTGGATGGTTTGGTTCCTGACTGTCATTGGTGACAAGGGCAGGAGAAGAAGCTCCTGCGGGGAACTCTGCAGAAGAGATGGCCAAAGGCGCGGGCTGCCACTCGCTGCCGTGCCGGTCCCTGCACTGCTGAGCCTCACTGGTGCCTGCAGTGGGTGGGATTGCAGAACCAACACCCACAGCGCCAGGGAGCTGCCGGAAGAGCTAAAGGGCATGGAGTTGTGCTTCTCCATCAGTGTTTCTGAGGCAGGGCTGCTGGGATGAGGAACCACAGGGAAATAGGGAGTAGGCAGAGCAGGCAGCTAATTGCAAGGAACAAAAATACACAGGTAAGATAAAAGAGAGTGTTTGCATCGTCTGGAACCCTCCGGCCATCCCAGGTTTGCCTCCAGCTGTTTGGCGAAAAGCTCTTTGAGGAGGTCATGGTTATTCTGAAATCAAACAAAACTAGCAAGCAAAGGCGAGCAGGCAGGGAGGAAGGCATGAAACCAACTCCTTTTGGCTTTTGGGAGGACTGGGAAACCTGTAAATGCAACTGCTGCTGGTGGTGGTGCAGCACTGTGATTGCCACAGCTTTTGCATGACACTACGGAGAGACCCCACCTAAGGCTGGAGCTGCTCCAGGCTCTGGAGAGAAGAACGCGTGGCCTGAATACACAAAACAGTAGTGGAAACGGGCAAGAAATTACTTTCTCACAGGCAGAGTGGGGCAGAGCTGGAGCTGCCATGCCCTTGGTATAGCCATGGCCATGGCCACTAGCTGCCTTGCCTGGGTACCAGTGTCAGGGCTCAGCTGTGTAAACACGTGGGGACCTGGGCAAGAGCTGGAGCAGCCCGAGGAGCCCTCAGGAGCTCTGGGTGCCATGTCTGTGGGAGCCTGACAGGGCTCTGGGACACGGCAGTGGCACAGGAGTGCCCAGGCCAGCATGGTGTCAGCAGTACCACCTCCTGCCTTGCTCACATCCCTGTCACCACTGTGGAGCTGGGCTTCCCGGCATGTGAAACGCTGTGGTCCTTCTTAAATCTGAGCTTGGGAGCTTCCTCCAGGATGAGGGAAGGGGTGGCAGGCAAAGACAGGACCATCCCAGACTCCTCTGTCTTCCTCCCAGCCATCCAGGCCCTGGTGTGATGCAGCAGGGACCAGGACATGCATGTCCTTGCTTTGGGCTCCAGAAGGAAAGGGGCCGCGGGTGCTCCATGGGAATGAGTACCACAGACTCCGCAGGCTTGGGAAACTGATGTTATCGCAAGGGAGGGTTCACCTTAGCACGGAGGTGAGGAGCAGCCCCCCCTAGCCAGCCACTGCCCGCCCTCCGCCAGCTCTGCGGTATGGGGGCCCCGGTGGAGGCAGGCTGGAAACCGCCTGGACTGCTCCTGCAGATGGGGATGATGCAGGTCACACCACTCCATGAATCACCAGCCCCGGTGAGGGGCCGGATCCTCTGCCTGCAGCAGCAAGGGCTGGGCAGGTACCGGGTATGCCCAGGT
>NW_010316371.1:22686-26011 GCF_000700745.2 Antrostomus carolinensis
CAGGGAACCAGGAGCTGCCCCCACACCACAGCTCGCACCACCTGGCACTTGTACAAGACTCTTGTCTTCAAAGCCCTGGGCAGACAAAGGCCCCTTTCAGGGCCCATGGTGCCTGGAGCCAGCCAGTGCCCTGGCCATGGTCAGTCCAGCACCCGGGTCATGGTCAGTCAGCCTGGCACGGAGGCTTGCCTGTCCCTGGCTGCGAGGGGCAGGCAGCAGATGCTGGGTGCTGTGGGGGGATGCTCGAGAAGCCCATGCCCCAGATCCTGGGGGAGCAACCAGCCCCTTCCTCCTCTCCAGCATCCTCTTTGCTCACCATGGCCCTTTTGGGCATCACAGTGGCCATCAGCACAGCATCTCCCAGAGGGACTCAGTGCTGGAGCCCCAGTGTGGCCCCCAGATCGGTGTGGAGGGGTTGGCTGCAGCTCTAAAGTCAGACAAAAGCAAGACCAAGAGGAACAGAGGATGGGGAGAGGCCTTTCCCCTTTTTTGCCCCAGCCCCCTGCCAGGGGATTAATTACTGGTCTGGGGAGCCGGAGAACCAGGCTGGGGCTTGGCAGGAGGGCAGCGAGGCAAAGCGCTGAAGCAGCACATTCGGCGGCAGGCTGGTGCCCCTGCGCCTCCCTCCCCGGCTCCTCCTCGCCTCGCTGGCCCCGGCCGATCAGGCTCTGCAGACAAGCATCTACTTCTGCCCTCATTTTCATATCCTTCTCCTAAGCCTGCCACGGGCTCTCGTTAAAGCCGCTTGCTGGGGACTCATTAACTTGGCAGGCTCAGTGAACTCGGATCAATTAAAATAAAGCTTCTTAGCTTCTCTGCCCTCTGCTTTGCTGCAACGTTCCCCACTCTCCTTCTCCACTCCACAACCCAGACCAGGCAGAACGAGGATGACAGTCCCCAAGCTGCAGCATGTCCGGAAGGTGTGCTGGTAGCCCCATAGCTCCTGGCCCACCAGTGACCAGGTGCCCCCTCTGCTCTCGGGGAGCAGGGTTTGTGAGGGTGTCTTCCACAGGAAGCCACAGCTGCTGGGTGGATGAGGTATTTGTAATGGCATGAACAAGGTAGGATGGCTGCAGTCCAAAACTTCACTTTGGTTTTTAGAGACTTTGTCCAAGAGATGCTCAACCCCTGCTAGCACAGCTGACCATGGTGCACCTTGCTGGGTCCAGTGCTGAGCTTGTCCCTGCAGACCCCAAAAGATGTCTCCCACCTGGTCCCCCTAAAGTAAGAGAGGTGCTCAGGAGGCAGAGCCTGCTCCCCAGACCCTGTGGTGCCCAGGACACCTGAATGTGACCCTGTGATTCTGTGTGATTCTGTGACACACTGCTTGGCCACTGGCTACGCTCAGATGCCTGATTCACCCAAGATGGGATTCCACAGCTCCTGCTGTATTTAGTCAAATGCTATGATGGGTCCATTGCCAATGATAGCTTTAAGGGTATAAGAAGAGAGGCAGAATCACTCCTTTTCCCTCATCAAAAGTGTTCTGGATGCCCTGCAGCCTAGAGGGCTGGAATATCCCCAATACTGCCCTGCCATCAACTTCTTCAGGAATTTAGTCAGCCTGTGATGCACCTTTTGCGATTTTGGAAACCTCTGGAGAGTGACGCTGACTACCTGGTCAGAGCTACACAAATTCAGAAGTTCAGGCAGAAGAGAGCTCAAGCTTTCAGCTGCCTTTGTTGATCAACCCCCCAAAAAAAACAATGCTCTAATGAAAATAAGTCTTTCCTGGACTGCATCCACACAAATCAGGAGCCTGCTGCTGACAGACAGACGATGGTGTTAGTGGGTACAAAATGAAGCCACATAGTGTTAGAGACCATGGGCCAAGCCGAACGGTGGATGTGAATACTCCCAGGCTCTGGAAAAACTCCGACCCAGGCGCTGACTGAACAGGGTGCCTTGGGCTTATCTCTGCAAACTCAAAAGGACAGCGCGGGTTCTCCGGCCCTCTGCTGTGGATGAACTCCAGCACAGTGAGAAAATCTGGGGCTCTAGCACTCCACCAGCACCTTTTTCACCACTTGGCCACAACCATGATGGCTCACAGCCTTTCTCACTGCGGGGACATCAGATGTGTCACCTGCTGCAGAGCCAAGCTGTGTCTCCACTTGAAGCAGGGTCAGACCCTGCTTGCAAGCTGTGCCTGCCGCTCTGTTGCTTGCCTGCAAGTATCCCCACACAGCCTCTCAAGTGGAGAAAATGTTTGCTAGGCGTGCTAGGCATAGACCTGAACTGCTCGCCTGAAAGCCCTTGAAGTGGGGCAGCTCGCAAAAGGAGGAACTGAGCTTGGAAGCTCGGGGTCAGCAGTTTCTCTGTGCCAGAACTGAGCAAGAAAAGCAAACAGCTCCTGCAGCCCTTCTCTGCTTCGGGTTTTGTTACACTTTCCAAACATGTCAGTCAAATATTCACAAAGGATCAGCCAAATCTTTCCAAGGCTTGCAGGCTCAGTTTCAAATGAGCGTTGGCCTTATTGACACTTTGCAGAGGTTTGCTTGCACTGGAAAGAGGAAGAAAGATGAAGTGTGAGGTTTAACCAGCCCTCTGCTATGGCAGCATGTCATCCCCTTGGTGCTGGACTGGCTCCCTTTTAAAGGCAGCAAGGGCTCCCCTCCTCTCTCTGCTCTGCCCCCCCCTCAATGATTCACTGGAGCACGTATGCTTAAATGTATATAAGTGCTAATGAGTATGTTGATGAACTGGGTGTATTGCTGGGCAACATTTGACCATCATGGGATACAAATGTGGGAAGAGGGAATTATCTTGCTTAAACCTCCCCTGCCTTTGCAGAGGAGCCTGGCAGCACCCAGAGTTGCCACCAACCATCAGTGACTGACATTGGCTGGCCAAGCCTCGTGTGAGGGCTGCTGTCCCACAAGAAAGGCAATGGCTGTGTCCTTGTGTGTGGGGAGAGCAGCCTGCAACGTCAGCTGAAGGCTTAGAAATCGGGGCCAAGGAGAAGGCAGCTGATGGCTAGAGTGCCATTTTCTAACTCAGGAGTGTGGGGATGCTAGGGGTTGTCAGGAGCTCTAAAGATTAATTAAACACTTTTCAAAGTTCCTTATCGGGGAACATCCAAGTGCTTTCTAAGCAGTAACTAAATTCCCATCCCATACAGTGAACTAAGAAACTGTACATTGTTCGTGGAACTACAGAACAGATACATGGTGGAGCTGCTGGCTGTGTGTCTGTGAGCCCATTTTTTACCCTAAATCTCTCAAAACCCCATCCTGCAGCCTGCCCCAGTCCCAGCGCTCTGCACTCTCCCCTGGCTGCCATCTGCACAGCACCGTGCAACCTGCCAGGAGTCCTACAGCCGCCT
>NW_010316371.1:26161-28359 GCF_000700745.2 Antrostomus carolinensis
GCGCCCCCCCCCCCCTGCCCCGCGGGGCCCGCCCGCAGCCGTAGAGCACATCCCTGCAGCTCCCTCCCTTCCTGCCAGCTGGGACGCCGCAGTCTTGGCAGCAGGGCAGCAGAAATGCCGACAGGGAATCACCGGCGGGCTGGGGGTCCAGCAGCTTCCCCTCTGCCCTGACCTCGGCTGCGGAGCGCTCGCAGGGTGCGTTGGGATAATGTTTCTCCTCCCTGCTGATCCCTGCTTAGCGGGCACATTGCTGGGATGGCAGAACCACCCCCAGCTCTTGACGCCCGGCTCAGCCCACGGCTCAAATTCAAGGCACCTGCTGCCATGAGGCAGCTCGGGAAACCCAGCCAACAGCTTCCCCTCTGCCCTGACCTCGGCTGCGGAGCGCTCGCAGGGTGCGTTGGGATAATGTTTCTCCTCCCTGCTGATCCCTGCTTAGCGGGCACATTGCTGGGATGGCAGAACCACCCCCAGCTCTTGACGCCCGGCTCAGCCCACGGCTCAAATTCAAGGCACCTGCTGCCATGAGGCAGCTCGGGAAACCCAGCCAAGGGGCTGTAAAAAAAACCCCCGGCAGTGGGCTTGAACCCCCTGCGAGCGGTTCCTGTGCCACCATGTACTGCACCAGGAGTGCATGGGGTGGCAAGCAGGACAGCAGGTCCCACAGCCCCTTGGCTAGTCCAAAATTGCAAAAATCAGGTGCCTGGTGAGACACCCATGGGTGCCGAGCTGGGAGTGGGGACCCTGCACCCAAGGGCCAAGATGTCACCTTGTCCTGCAGCCCCCACATTGGGTTGCTCTCCCCAAGGGCAGGTCTTGTCCCTGAGCAGGGAGGAAGAGACTGTCCCCCCCTCCCAGCCCCACAGGACTCTCTGGTGTCAGCACTGTGTCACTGTGAGCTGACTGTCACCACTGGCCCTGGGAGAGGTCTGGGGGTCACCATCACTCTCCCACCATGACAAGGGAGGAGCAGGATGCTGTGACAAGGACCCAACCCTGCCAAGTCCTGGGAACTCTTGCCTCTGGAAAAGGAGAGACTTTGGCAGAACTGGTCAAAAATAACCATTTTACCCAGAAGTTTTGATTTAAAAAAATATTTTATACTCTAATTTCTAGTATATTTACAAAAGGAAAAAAAATCTGAAATGTTCTTTTTAAAAAATATCTGGTTTTATTCAAATACTGGAGTGATGAAAAACAAAAGCTGTTTTGTGCTTGAAAGCTTTACCCTAAAACCAAATGCTTCCTGTATCTACTTTTTTAATATATAAAAAATTTCAACCAAAAATAGTTCTTTGATGCTGTGCTTTTATTTTCATCGATCTTTGGTCCTATATTCAGCCTGAAAATGCTTTGACAAATATTGCGAATATGACAGGAGAAAACTGAAAATATGAGAGCGACAGCAAGCGCAGGAGCTGGGGCGTGGACAGAAAGCCAGGGGAGCAGGGCGAAGGCTGGGCTACCTTCAACCAGATACCTCCAGGGGAAGGGAGAGGAGGAGGAAGACTTTAATGAATTAGTCCTGGGCACTCTGGAACATTTCCAGTTTGCAAATTACCACGGCTTTATTAGGTTCTAATTCAGTCTTCTCCGGGGCTTTGCTTGCAAAAGCCTTTTTGAAGAAGAGCTGTGGGAAGTGTCCTGGCATGGGGCTGGTGCATGGTCCCTGTGGTGCCTCCCAGCCCTGGCTGGGGTCTATTCCCCATTCCCCATCCTGCAGGGGAGGAAAATGTCACCCCAGGGCTGCTGGAGATCCCTAATTTCATTAAGTGCCCTTGTTGCATGATAATTCTCACCAGAAGAGCCTCAGAGTGGTTTAGATCCAGTCACAAGGGGATTAACTCTTTGTGGAGAGAAGGAGTGTGTCAGTGTGAATGTGCAAATGCTGCACATCCACACCTCTGCCAGCCTCCGTGCTTAGCCAAACCCACCCATTTTCCCTGGGAGACCTAGGAGCTCTCTGCACCCCTGCTACTGGGGACAGTGCTCCCGTACCAGTACATTGTGGGTACCACTGGTCACCCACAAATCCACAAGCCCCTGCAGTGCTGCACAGTGAGGGCGGGGGATGCGGTGCCTGCCCACCCAGTGTCCCAGCTGGACGTGCATACCTGTGTGTGTATATATATATATATATATATATATAAGGCATATGTGTGTGTGTGTCTATAAAACAATTGTTTCTGGAAACATGT
>NW_010316371.1:28411-31003 GCF_000700745.2 Antrostomus carolinensis
TCCCAGCACAGGCAGGGCAGGGGGCCCCAGCCTGCTCTGCCCTGGGAGAGAAAAGAGACTGCCAGGACTGTGAAGCCTGTGGTGTGACCAGATCTGCCTGCGTTCACAGCAGAGCCTGAGCCCAGCACCAGCTCCACAGCCCAGCCAGCCTCCTTCTTGCTCCCCATGGGGTCCCCTGTGAGCTTCCTGGGGACTTGCACAAGGCCATTTGTGGGACACCCTCTCCCAGGACCTGCTGGGTGGAAGGGGTTTTTCCCAACGCCGTTGGTTGGGATGGCATCCATCCCTGCATGGAGGTCCGGCTGGTACAGACACACATACACACACAGCCTGCAGCCCCACAGCAGAGACGTCGTGGCAGTGGGGAACGTGCTAGTGGGGTCCACAGCACCCCAACCTCCCCAAAGCCCCATCCTCCCTGTAGGAGCTGAAAAAGCAGTCTGTAACTAAAGGGTGGCAAGTTTGCTTTTTGGCTGAGAGCCACGGGATGGGCAGAGTTTGACACACGACCAGTTCTCACTGTCACCTGGCAGCATTTCACCCATGAAAGGCATATTATCCATGATCAGACATTGCCACCTCCAGAGATGCCCTCTACCTATAAGCACAACTCCTTGGTTTAAAATTGGATGATTTTTCATGGAAGGAGGGAAAAAAAGGGGGCAAGATCCTACAAGGGAACTAATAAAAAGCACAAGACTGGAAATCCCTGCCCCTAAATCCCCCAAAAAGAGTAAAAAAGAGTAGTGTTCCACCACCCCCCGCACATAGCACAGCGTTCCTGAGCCTTCAGAGTTCACTTCTGAGAACGAAACGCTCTGGCAACCAGGGTGAAAGGAGAGGGTGGAGAAGCGGGAATGAAGAGGATGAATGGGACGTATCCAGCTCTTATCTGATGGCTGTTGAGTGAGGCACGATGAATTCCCCAGCAACAGGTCTGTTTTGTCACGAGGCCTCTTATCAGATGGCACAAGCACAGTGGTCTGGCCACAGCCATTAATCACCCATTAGCAGCCTCTCCTCCAAAGAGAAAAGTTATTCCCCCTCCTTTCCCCCCCGCTGGCCCCAGGCTCGGCTCCTGAAAGCCACAAGGGAAAACCCTCCACCCAGCCAAAGCCCCTGCTCCCAGAGCAGTGCAGGAGATATCCTGAAACTGGGGATGCTGGAGACCCCCAACACCCTTCGGATCAGGGAATGGGAGTGGTTGGGAGGTGTAGGAGAGCAAACCATCCTAGTCCCACCAGCCACCTCTCTGTCTGTGTTGAGTGGCTGGGGACAGACCCTGCTGGTCCCCATCCCCAAGCTGGAAGGAGAGATGTGGACCAGGAGAGCGAGGTGATGGGGCACCTGGACTTGCTGCTGAGGCACCTGGACTTGCTGATGGCTCCCCTCTCCTCACCTCTGTCAGCACAGCAGAAGCTGCAGAACCTCTGTCACAGCATCACTGACACCTGGGGCTTTGGGGAGCGGGTTTGGTGGTGGGTTTGGCTCTCCCACCAAACCGCAGGCCCTGGCACTCTCCTCGCCTGCGCTCCCCAATCCCCAGCCCCCTGCTCTGTCCTCTCTGCCCAGCTGCTGCCAGCTGCCGGGGCTGAGCCGGGCTCTCGGCTCGCTCCATTTACACACACAGCTTGTCTGCAGCTGGTGGGCGGTGGGCTCTGCAAGGCAAGCTCTGGGACCCCCTTTTATTTTACAAGCTGTTCTTTCCGGGGTTAGCTGGAACTGAGGCGTGCAGCCCCCCGGGGTGATGGGTGGCCAGGAGCAGCAGCAGTTTTGCAGATGTGAGAAGTGACTTTAATACAAAGCAATTTCTCGGAGTAAAGGGAGAAGGTGCATATGTGCATAAGTGTCATCTCGTAATGCACATGGACATATCAGAGCCCCAACATCAGGGTGGCTCCAAAAGGTGGGGGAATACCTCATGGTCAAGGGTGGCCTGCTGCCTGTGTCACAACCCCTCACAGAACCTGCCCTATGGACAACCCCAGACCCCATGGGGACACCAGGGGGCTGTAACCCTGCAGGGCTGAAAACTGCTTTGGCTGCGAGACAGTCCCTGTGTGTGACTGTGATGGCACACTGGAGGGAAATGCTGGATATCAGCTCAAACACAGGCATAGATCAGATCTAGGCAGGGGCAACCAGCGTCTCCAAAGCATCCAGGAATGAGAGTGACATTTTAGAGGCAGGAGAGACAGGGAAGACCAGCAGAGAGGGAGGAGGGATATGCTCAGGCAGGAGATTAAGGAGACAGTGTCCTACCCAGCCACAAGCACCTGACAGGACTGAGAGTGGCCAGAGCCTGGCTTCTCCGAGCCTGAGGAGTCACTGATCCCCAGGGACACTTCACGCAGCGTGCAACTGCCCCTGTAAAACCTTCTGTAGGCTTGGAGCATGCTGGGGCCAGGTTGTACACGGGAGGCAGATGGGTCTGCCTTTGGGGTCAATGCTGTCTAGAAGCAGAGCAGGAACATTCCAACACTCTGCAGGGTGCAATTGGAGTGCGATATCTGCCCCTGGCCTCAGCGGGACCCATAGGCTGGAAAATTTCAGTCAGGGGGAGAAAGGAGGGAGGGCTGCTGCCAGGAGCTG
>NW_010316372.1:0-1478 GCF_000700745.2 Antrostomus carolinensis
AAAAAGCCTCGGTTCGCCTCTGCCCTTCCCTGCCGCTGCAGCTGCCTGGCTTGGGGGCGAGCCGGAGAAGCCTTCGCTAGCGCAGCTACGGGCGGCCTTGTCCCTTCCTCCGGCTGCCTTAGTCGCAGTCTTCCGTGTCTAAAGTTGCGTGTGACGTTAGGATGGAGCTGTGTGTGCGTGAGTGTCAGTGGAAGCAGAGGGATTCGGTGGGCTGACATTCTTCTGCCTGCCTACGAGGCAGCCTCCAAAACTGGCTCTCATGGGTGGCTAATAAAAGCTGCGAAGGGGTTTGTGTGTTTTAAATAGTGAGTCTTTCCTTTAAAGTAAGAAGGAGACAGTCTTAATCCTTGCTTTTGGAGAAGCTGAGGAATTATTCCTAGCATTTTATTTTTACTTAAGTAATATCTCGAATGTTCAATCTTCGTAGGCCTCATCACCCATTAATCTTTCTTTCCACATTCAACAAATAACTGGTGTGTTGGAGATGAGAGTACGTGCATGGGTATGCACTGTTCGCTCGCTTGGTTGCTGCACTCCTTGGATAGTTGGATCACTTTGCAGAAGGCTTATAGGAAGGATTTTCTGGAGTATATACAGTTCTGGAAGTGAAACAAGTTTTGTAAGTCTGAAAGTTTTGTTCAGCTGAGTTACTACAAAGCAAAGTTTTTAGGGCTTTTGAGATTATTTTAGTAATTGCTGTTTGTTCTTTTTAGATATGAAAATTGATTGTGAACAATAAAATCAATATTTTGAAATATATAAAGGCTTTGGGCAGTGCTGCTTATGTTTGTGATTTAAGGTATGCAGTGTAGTGTAGTATGAAGAAACCTGCAGGTATCATCAGTCAAAGTTAATCTTTGATTACTAATACAGATAAAGCTCCCTTTTTCTGTGTGTTGAAACCCAGATTAGTAGGTAGGTTTTTAAGACAAACCACATAGTAACAAACCACATAGTAACCTAGTAAACATTGACTTTGTAGTGCTGACTTTTTTTGGACATCAAAATGCCTGTATATATGTGGTAGTCGGTTTTTTGGGAGACACTTTAAAAATATGTTTGAAAGATACTTTTCTTCTTGATACTTCTCTTCTTTGATCATCAATGTAGTTAAATATAGATTGCTTTAAGAGGAAGGGACTCTTCAGTGTTTTGGTGTGCAACTTGTTGAATTGTTCTTAAGTATTACTCTGCTTATCCTTTTTTTTTTTTTTTTAAAGTAAGACTTTTAAAATACGTGTTCCATACCTTTTACATACACCATAAATACTTCTGTTGCAACTTTGAGCTTTTTGGGTTATGATGGGGTGTGTCATGTCCAAGCAACCTAATCTGTGCTTTAATCTTCAGATATGTATGTGCAACTTCTCAACCAAGCTTTACTTAAAATTTTTCATCTCTGTTTCTCAGTCTGTTTCTCCCTTTGAGCAGAGGTTACAAAGATTCTTAAGGGAAGTGGGGTGGGGTTTCTCTGCTTG
>NW_010316372.1:1529-5103 GCF_000700745.2 Antrostomus carolinensis
GGGAATAGGTTCTTGCAGGTTTTATTTAGGGGAAAAAACCCAACCTGTTAAAAGAATGCAATGTGTATGAGTTATTTTTGCTTTCATTTTGCTTTCATCTTTTATTTGTTGTACTGTTAGCGTATAATGTTTTAAGCTGTGGTTTGAATAGTAGTGTTTCACAATGAAGCTTTTTTTTCCTGTACAATTGGCAGCTCACATTCTGGAGCTTATGCTGTTGCTTAGCTGACCTGTTCTGATAAAGTGAGTATGAATCCCTCCCCACGCTGCTTGTGCAGAAAAATTTCTATTGACTCTTATCTCTGGAACAGTTAATTAGTTTAAAGGAAGCTTTTTGGCTTCGTTACTGACACTTCAATTTAAAAGATAAGGAAACGTGGCTTTTGAGCTGTAAAAATACACATTAAAATAATCAAAAGATGTTTTTATGAAATGTCATGAGATAGATATTTAGTCCTTTTAGTTGCTTTAAGTGAAATGGATGGCTTTAAGTTTGAATAGCAGTCTACAATTGTCTCTGTGGTGGCTGCACATAAATTTTAAAGGGTAGCACATACGTATCAAAAGCCACAGCAACAGGAAACTTCCCTGCTGTCATTGGATTGCTAGTGGGTGACACCTGTTTCTAGGCTGTGATACTAGCTGTCATGTGTTCTTGCTTTTACTTTAATGAAGTTACTCTAACTGTTCTTACCCTTGTTACTCAAGACTATGTATCTTTTGAATTTTATGACACATTATCTTGTCTTTTGATTGGAATTGCCTTAGATCATCTTATCCTCCATGTGTTGAGGGTTTTTTCTTTTTTCCAAGAGATCAATATGAGGTGGCCTACAGCCAGGCAGCTTGTGAGAGTTCATCAGGAACATCATGTTCATGCACTCAACACCTGTGCATGCATGCTTATCTTGAAGGTGTACTTATTTTAGAGATCTTTTGAGTGCTGGAAGCCAGATTGTTTAACTCTTGAGTTAAATTGGGGATAGTTTTCATAAAGACTCAACTGAACCATAGTGGAATGCATGGTGATGCTCTTCTGGGACATTAGCTTTTAATTTCCATGTTCTTTTGCATATACCAGGTTTTTATCTTCTTTATTCATTGGTTAACTGGTGAATTTAGGAATGGTAAGGGCTTGTTTTGAATTCACTTTCTCTTGTAATATGTCTGGTACTTGGTTTCTAGTTCGTGATACCTTATAGATAAATTTTATTGGGAGAAAAGTAAAACTACAGTGTTTACTGGATGCATAAAGTCTGAACGTAGCAATGCTTTCTCTTACTTCTACAGTCAGGCATACTTTCCCATTCCTGTTTCTTTAGTGGAAGAATGAGGGAGATGGTAGTGCTCTTAGATGGGTGCCTGACCAATCTTGGAGATACTTTTAGTTTTATTATAAGATTACTTTTGATAAAGAAATCACTCATAAGAATCTGCAAAGATTTACAGGTCATGGAAACACAAAATTTCCATAGCTCTGCTAAAACACTTAGACTGATGTGTGACCATGCAAAGGAATAAGCCAAATTAGTCTTAAGACTGTTTCCTTCTTGCACTGGTGTTCAGAATTCTAGTGATGGGTCAGACTTAGTTGCGCTATGGCACGCAAAAAGGCGATTGCCTTGTTTTTGCTTCAGTGTGCTGACTTTTTTCTTGTTAGGTTTTTTTTTCCTTCCTACCTTCCCAGCTATGCCATCTGGTGGATAGATTTTCCCAGTCCGTTCTAGCTGTGGACAGCACAGGGCTGTGCGTGCACACGAGGCTGTCATGAGCACAGCAGATGTGAAATACATTGTGTTTTGCCCCATCTAGACACACCAGGTATCCCTTTGTGGGAAATACTCTGAAATTTGCAAAAGTTGTGGGCTGAACTACTACACTAGGCTTACGTTTAAGCCATGCTCTAAGCTAATTTAAGCTTTGATGATGTGTGGAGAAGTTCAGAGAATCACAGAATGTTAGGGATTGGAAGGGATTCTCTCTGTATCAAAGCAAGGATGCTGGGATAGGTGTGACAGTACTGGTAGAGTGCTGTGGAAAGTGTTAAGGAAGACTGCCATATTTCTGTCCAGGTGTTCAGCTTCCTGTTTCTTTATATATCTCTTAAAATTTCTGGATATAAGGCAGCCCAGCTTGCACTGGACTTTCTGCACTTTCAAATATTATAGGTATCTGTCTTGGTAAGCACTAAGGAAGAGAGGATGTGCTTGGAGAAACACAAACATACAGTAGCCTTAAATATAAGCTGAATTTCTGTGAGGAGAAATTTATATAGCTGTACAAACAAATTTACCTTGTCTAGGCAAGACTTCTTGCTTGCCTAAATCTAGCTAACTTATTTCAAATTAATGACTTGAATTCAGTTGATGCAACTCAATGTGGATCTGCTCTAAACCAGTTATTTTTGGTGAGGCTAGGAGGGCTACTAGTTCTGATAGTACTGATCCACCAAGAAAGTTGGGAAACACTTATCCAAGATGAGAGTTGTCAAGCTTCCAGGAGATGTGAAGAATGGTTAGTGCTTCCATGTTCAGCTCAAAGTCTGATTTTTATGATAGCTTCAGTAGAAGTTGGTTGTGTAGTGTTCTTACTGTGTCCTGTGATATCTTCCCATGAAGGCTGCAGCCTTCAGTTTCCTCTGATTTCGGGGGTCTTACAGGTTGTGATAAAAATTTAAATCTGAATATTATTAAATTTTTCAAATGGAAGTTGGATTTTACATGCTTGTAAAATAGAGATTTTCCTTATTAGTTTTAAATGCTGTAGAGCTGCTGGGCTAATATATTATGGCCAATAATGTCTGTCTTGTTTGGTGTTAGTGTCTTAACTAATTAACCTATCCAGCCAGCACGATGGTGTGGTATGATGCAGTAGTAGTGTTTGCAGCTCCACAGGCTCTGTAACTGAAGAAAAATAGATCTTAATGATCTGTTGCAGAAAAATATAAACAAGCCATGGAGGTGAACCTTGAATAAACAAGGATTATTGCCTGGTTTGGTGTGAAATCACTGGATAATCTGCTATTACAAAAATAAACAAGGAAAACTTAATAAGGAGGTTCTTGCAAAGCATGTGTTTTTGAAGTATTCTTAGTCTTTAGAAAGAGAAAGAAAATTGGCAGGTGTTGTATGTTTTCAGGAGGGTAGGTATTAAACAGGGAGAAGGGATAGAAAGAATGATGATTGTTTCTGGGTTTGTACAGCAGTGCAGATATCGGCCAGTTCATATTTAGCTTTGGGAGTGCATGACGAATGGGATAATTGGCTTGAAAAAATGCACTGAAGGCCGAGAGCCCAGCGTCAGGCAGTGTGTGCTGATGTTCCTTTATTCTCGCTGGGTATTTTGCCACTTGAAGCCTACGTGGTTCGGTAACTGCTTCATTTAGATATTCTGCAGCACAGCTTTTACTTGACTTCATTCAGTTCCCTGCTCAGCGTACAGCTAAATCAAAATATAAAAGGAAAAAAAAACCCTAGTTTTGTTCAGTGTAGATAAGAGGATTTGTAATACTCGATAGTTGCAATTAAATGCTCATTAGTGACCACTACAAATGTAGGTATGGATCTTGTTAAGG
>NW_010316373.1:0-1106 GCF_000700745.2 Antrostomus carolinensis
TTTGTTAGCTCCGTGATTATTTTTTTCTAATTATTATTATTTTTTTTTTCCCCTGCTGTTTGACGACCAGTTGGTTTGGACGAAAGTTGTACAAAGTGTCGGAACCTCCCAAAAACAAGACTCGGAAGAAACTGTTCTTCAGAAGTTATCTGGAGGAAAAAAACAACAACAACAACAACAAAACCCACCAAACTTAGAAAATTCGACCTTTTTTGCTGCACTTTAAGTTTCCAAAGAAACGTGCGCTTTCCTTCTTCCCTAGGAAAAGGTAGCCATCGCTCTTCTTTAGACTTAGACATTTCTAATTTGTTCCGTCTGTCAGAATGGGACTATGAGAGGTTTTGGTGCAAATTCATTATAGCTGGCAACGCATAACGTATAGTAGGAACTGAAAAAGACCGTGGCAATGGATGAACAATAGGGCTTCATTTCATCAGCAACAAAAGCGTTGGAGGGAAAATTGGTTGAATTTCAGAGCACGTCCTCCTCAGCAGAGAGGGCTGGACTAGACCTTGGCCAACCCCCCCCCAAAAAACTTGCAGAGCTTCACATACAACACTTCACTTTCTACTCCGGGGCGTAGGAAGCAATATGGAGAAGAAAAAAAAAAAAAAAAAAAAAAAAAAAAAAAAAAAAAAAGGGGAAAAAAAAATCCAAACGAGGCAACTTTCTGCGTTTCTCTCCCCATTTTTTTTTTTTTTTTGTTGTTGTCTTTTTTTTTCTGGATGGAAGATTTCTAACTCTTTTAGAACCGTTCGCTCAAGAATGACACCGTGGAGCTAAGCGGCACTTTTAAATAGGGATGGCGGGGGGAAAAAGACGTGAATTTCTGGAGACATGAAAGAGCTTTTTCTGCTCCGAGGGGACTTGGCCGTGGGGATCTTTGTTTGCCACCGGAGGATCGGCTCACCCCCTAGATCTGGGGTCAAATCTTTCTCTGATAAAGACGAAGAAATGTAAGTAATGCGGGGTGTGTGTATGTGGGGGGAGAGATGTATTTGTGGGGGGTGGGATAGACCGATCTTTAATTCCCTGCAAAATTTGGGGAGCTGAGTCCCGACCAGAGGGAGCTCGTCGCCCCGGCGGGGTCTCCGGCCCCTCTCACT
>NW_010316373.1:1193-7665 GCF_000700745.2 Antrostomus carolinensis
ATTTTAATTAACAAGGTTTATAACTCGACACGGCGGCTTAGGCCGGTTTTGTGCGTCTGCTGTTTAACCTGTTGGTCGTGGGGAGTAGTAAAGTGCGGGAACTGTTAATTATCCAACAGGCGAAAGTAGAGCTGAGGTTTTTCAGGGGAGCTTTTTTTTAGGTGATGCTTGGGTATCCTCAGAAGGTGTGCAAGGCATAAGAACAGTCGGAAGGCTGGAGTCTAAGAAGTAACTCCTGTGGCCTCTATATAGCCCGGCTTAAAAAAAAAAAAAATAAAAAAAGGAAAAACAAAGGAAAAATAAAAAAGGAAAAAGTATGAGGGGAAAGGGGAAAAAGGGAAGAAAAAAAGGGAAAAAGAGGGAAGGCGAAGGGATGTCTTGCAGCTGGCCGGGGTGCCAGGGGTTGCTCGGTGCAGTCAGACCATCCGCTGCCTCCACCTGACTTGGAGCAAGTAGCCATCGCTTCCCGCGTTATCCAGAACCGCAGCCCGGTTAAAACACGCACCTCTCTGTGCGGGGGGAGACTGTTGATAAACACCGAACGCTCCTGTCACCCACCCCCCAAATCCCAGCAGATGTGGCGGGGGTAGCAGTACCTGGCCTGGCTCGGCTCGGCTCGGCTCAGCCCGGGTCGGGAGCGGAACTTTGGGGAGGGGGCAGCTGACCGGAGCTTGGGGAGGGTGGATGAAGCTCAGTTCAGCCCCCAACCCCGGCTGCGGGTGTCACTGGGGTGGGAGACTCGTCCAAAGGTGCCTTGCTGCATCCCTCCATCCCTCTCACCCAAATAGCATCATCCACCCGGGATCTGTGACACGGGTGAAACAACTTCACCGTGAAATAGAAACACTCGGTTGCACCCTGGGAAATAACAATAATAATAATAATAATGTGGATTTTTTTAAGCTGAAGCTGATCTAATCGATATGATGCAATTAAAAGCGAGCCGCTTACGTTGTGTTTATTGACCCCCCACTAGTCCCCAAACCCTCTCCAGGCTATAAATCGAGAGCCTGTCTTCCCGGTGATCCCGGTTTCAGGACACCGGAGGTCGGGAAGAGCTGGTAAATCCAGCGGGGAAAGTCTGGTTTAATGTGTTTTGCATGTTTTGAACTGAAGGCTAGGTGGAGCCTCCATCCTTTATTAAGTAACTGGCAGCTTATAGTATGCAAATCCGATATCTGCCTCTGTAGTTTTCATTTCTATTCGGCAGCCCCAAATAATATCCTTACCTTTTTGTTTTCAAGCATAGTTGTCCAGAAATAACGATGCAATTTGTTTTGTTTTGTTTTGTTTTTTCATTATATTATTTCCTGTAAATATTGATTACCACATTTAACCCTGCAGATACCGGAGTACACTACTCATATCTGTTTTGTGTCATGTTACATCATCTGCAGGAAATGTGGCTAGTTATGTCCCTGTTTAATCTAGAGCCAAAGGTTTTAGTGATTTATTTAACAGTCTCAAAAGTGAATATGCTCAGCACCTTCTGAACACACACAGGTTTACCTGTTCACATATATTTCATGAACAAGAGTGAAAGTGTTTAAATTATGACCCTTTGCTTTTTTTTTTCTGGCTATTTTTTTTCAGGGTTAGACATCGCAGACAGACCACAGGGAGTGACACTCAGGACAAGAAACGGTAATTTTTATTTCATTTTTTGTTCAATAACAGTCACATGATACCATGTGCATTACCTATAGCTATGAATAGCAGATCTTTAACAGCAGGCAGTGTTTCCATGTGTAATTACTGACCGTTTGCGGTTTGGGGTGGGTTTTTTGTGTTGCTGTTGTTGTGAATTCCCTATAGCCTGCCTTTTCTTATTTCGTAATTTGGATTCATATGAGAGACCCCTTTGCCTAGCATGCGTTCAGAGGAACAGAAGTATAATCTGTAGTTGCTTGTGAAATGAAATTGTGGTCATAAAAAGAAATGAGGAGGCACCTTCATGAGAAGGTGAGACCCTCAAGTGACTTACCTGTCTGTGAGGAAAGGGATGCTCTGCGGGGAAAGCTGGCCTGGGCTGTCCTGGATTGTCGTGGTTTACATCTACGTGATTTCTATCGTAATTTAGTGTGAAAAGGTGATGTACGTCATGTTACACCCTTCTCAGGTACCTCACAGCAGCTTAAGGGGGGGCTCCTGTGTGTCTTCCTGGCGGAAGGTGAGGATGCTGGCGTTAGGATGGGTCTCTGGTTGCAATAATTGGAGAATCATCAGCTTTCCTCTTTAAAGTCAATGGAGACTGTTTATTCTGAAGAAATACACGCAGGATGTTTCTTCTTTACGTCACAGCCATCTGGAGACCTATAAAAAGATTAGAAAACAAGCATGGCAATCACATACTAATCTACAGGCCATTAGGAGGAATTTATTAGGGAGGTAGGAGGAAAAAGTCAATGTTTGGATTCCGTTAGCTTCCAATATGCAGATGTTTTTTTGAAATAAACAAGTTTTATGCAATTATGTAAACCGGAAGAAAGCAGGTAGTGTTAACAGCTGCTTTTAGGTGGTATTTTTGGCAGTACAGTAACTTTCTGCATGCTAGACAACGCTGCAGTCTTGGACAGGTATTTTACAACAGCTGTGTGCATTTTTGTGGGTTGTTTTTTTTTGGGGGGTGATATTCAGAATAAGCAACTACTTCTGAGCAAGTCTTAAGATACCCGTCGATTTCTAGGCCCTACTAGATGTCTGAGAGTTAGAAAATGTAACTGGTATTATGGCTAACAAACAGCCAGGTCATAATCGTCGCGTGGGCTCTTTTGGCTTACTGAGGCTCCACTGGTTAATCAATAAAAGGTGACAGGTGTGTGGTAGGCACTTTCCAAGTCAGTGTGTAAGGGAGGTGGTTGTGAGAACAGGGTGTTTTAAAGGTGTAACTCACATCTTTGAAACATATAGATTTGCAATAATACACCTTGCACCTAACTGTAAATCTGGTGATGTGTTTTACATGCGTGCATTAACATGTACGTGTGCATCCGTGTTCATATCCATTATATATACACATACCTATATGATAAGCGTAGATGTACACACACTTATACAGCAACACCTGAATTTTCATGCCTCTGACTAGAAATAATTTAATGTAGAAGCTCAGAAGCCTGTTGTGTGCAACACAACTCCTGATCACCAACACTGCTGCCCCTAGCTATTGCCAGGAAAAAAAACCTCATCTTTTCTGCCTATCTACCAATTCAGAAAAGCTCATTAGGATTTTACATAATATCAACATGATCATGTGCCTCTGGATGTATCAGATGCCTGATTTGGTTGTCCCCGTTGTGCCTGAACAGCCTGAAAAGGTAATGAAGAAGCTGAGTAACTAATAATGCAGTATTATAAGAGTCCTAACTGTTTTGTGCCAGGCTCTGTATTCTCCACAAAGAAGAATTATCTCTTACATCTCTCAGGTACAAAAGCACCGGTGGTAAACTGCAGTGTCCCCCTACACCAGGATATCTAATACCTGTTTAAAAAAAAAAAATATGCACCAGTTCAAAGGCTGAGAATCAGAAAGCACCAGTGAGCGGCCTTGTTATCAACCTAAATTCGAGATTTGGCAGATTAGCAATGTATATGTGTGATTTCTTGGTGGTAGCATCAGTTTTGGGCCTTGTCTGACAAATGATGCCCCATTTTCATGCTTTTGTCATATTAACTTATGATAAAAATAATCTGGTTGGTATAGCTGTCATTGTACAGCGTAACCACATCTTTTTTAAACACCAACACATGCGTATACACTTACCTAGACTGATGCATGTACATATGGTTCCCCTACATACACACGAGCACACACATATGCTTGATGGTGCAAGCAGGTTATAGAGCCAACACAGACCAGCAACAACTTCACTTTGACTCCATATATTTCAAAATTTCCCCCTAAAAAGAGCAACACAGGCAAACGCAGGTTAATTTACAAAGATGTATTTAAATGCAGTGTGGCATATTGGCTGTGACTGCATGGGACACATCGTGCATGATATGTTGTGTTTTACTTTGTGCCGTAAAAGAACAGTGGCAGGGTGAATTTTAAGTGGTGATTCCTTCAGGAGTGCAGAGCAGTTTGTATTTTGTCTGTGCTGGATTTTTCGGTGTGTATCCTATACCAACTGCAGCATGCATGAGCTGTTGAAGTGCATTTATTAATTTCAATGGTAGAGCTCAATGAGAAGATTCATTGTACCACGTTTACTCGAGAGACCTTTAATGTTTGCACTTTAGACTATGAAAAAAATCTGTACGACTGATATTGTTTAAATAATTCAAAGTATAATGTTCTTTTTTTGGGGGGAGGGGGGAACTGAGTGACTTAAACTCTAAAATTGTACATAAAGCATTCTAACAGTTTGGAAAGACTTGCCTCCATCCTGGAGTTACTCCCATTCCTTGAGTAACATCAGTCCGTGCATTTCTTCACTCTGAGTAGGAGGTTAATAAAAATAAACGATAAATCAGCGTTTTTATTAAGGCATTTCGCCAGATGATAATATAACCTTAGATAAATATCGCTGCAATGTTCACCTATGTTGCATTCTAAGACAGAGATAGAGGGGATAGGAGAGGGGGAGGGGGAAAGAGAGGGTATAGATGTTATATAAAACATACTGAGCTTGCTGCTCGCAGCTTTCCCAATAACCCCACAGAGGAAAACGCCTTGGACAACCGGTGTAAATACCTGGAAATGGCTAATAGGCGAGGAGGAACATCACCAAGATGCGGAGCCATTTAAAAATAAATAAATAAAAATAGAATAAAACCCAAAACAACGGCCCCACACAGAAGAAAGCAGAGCAGATTGTCAGTGTAATTGCAGATGGACTCACTGCGTGGCACAGAGCCGGTCCCCGGCCGCAGGAGGCGAGGAAGGCCCCGCAGCAAAGTGCCTCTCGCATCTCTCTGCAGAAGCGGAGGCTGCCAGAGGAGAAATGCGGGGAAAGGAGCTCCCCGGGTCTGAAAAGGCTTTTATCTGTCCTTAGAGAGAGCTTTTCTTCCAGTCTTTGGATAGTAGAGCGGTCTACGCTGGCGAGGAGGAAGGTAAAGGCGGCGGGCGGATCTGCCGGGAGCGGAGGAGGAGGAGGAGGAGGATGCTAGAGGCGAGACGGGGCTCGGTTCAGCCGGTCGCTGGTCACTCATGCATATCAATAGCCGTGTGTACTTGAGGTTTCTCATGACATCATCATTACCTTGGTCTCCCGCGGTCCAGGACCTCTGACCTTGCCGGGCTGGTCCACATTTTGGCACTGAAAAAGCCCCACCAATGATGGCCCTTTTCTCCTTCTTTCAGACCGGGGGGAGCACAGCAGCAAGCCGGCAAGATCGCATCTTCTCCTCCCCAGCTCTAAAGGAGCCCCGAGAAAGAGAAGATCTTCCCCCTCCCCTAAAACACACACATACTCACGCAAGATATTTGCAATCAAGCTGTCATCATTTGGTTAAAATAAAAAAAAAACCAGCTCTATCTAAAGGGATCAGGAACCGCATCCTCGAATCATCTGCTCACTTTCTACCGAAATGGGATTTTTTAAAAATTATTTTTAATTTTTTCTTCTTCCTCGTTACACTGCGTTGGAAATTGGGGATGTTTTTACATCTTTATAGAGGCTAAAGAGTCTTTTCCTGAGAACGGAGAGATTTACAATGCAAATACAGGCCTGTGAAGGGATGGATGCTTCTCACTCTTAAACGCAGCTTGACGCACCTTTAATAGCTGGTTTTATTTTCTGGTATGAACAGATGAATTGTTGGTTATCGCTGGCGGAAATTACTGTCTGAAAGAAAAAAGAAAAGGAAAAAAAAGAAAAAAAAGTTCGGAATAAAACTTTGAAGGCAACAGATCTCTTTTGGATGTTATTAGCAGCAGACACAAAAAAAACCAGGTCACAATTGCATTAAAAAAAAAAAAGGATGAATATTTTAAAGCAGCACTAGTACTCTTGGAGGAAACAACACGCCTGTTGGTGGATTCTAGCAAGGAGGAAATAAATAAATAAATAAATAAATAAATAAAAAATGTTTGAGGGAAGCGAGTTGTTATCTTTGGTTATCTAGCTGTATGAGTGTTTTGGTCTTCATAAAGCTAGATAACCGAAAGTAAAAACTCCTTCAAGATCATCGTACAGCGCGTGAAAAAATAAAAATAAATTAAAAAAAAAAAGACTACCTCGAGAGACAGTAAAAAAACCAAGAAAGGTCAGGAATGCTTATTGAATCTAATGTTTTTACAGCTGAAAGTGGGAGTGGAGAAAATTAAATGGCATACTTATTCCAAAAATATGAAGTTGTCAGATGGCACAGGATGGAGAGCCAGGAGCTGCACAGAGGAGATGGTACGGATGGTAAACAATGCATCTGCGAGTATTGCTATGGAATAAATAAACACGGAGAAACCCGGACCTGCTAACCACTAAGTGGGCTAAGAGGATATATATATATATTATTATTTTTAATTATT
>NW_010316374.1:0-291 GCF_000700745.2 Antrostomus carolinensis
ATTAAAAGCTTTCTTAATCTGCCTGCCCCAGGAAGATTTAATGCCTCTATACCCCTGTACTGCCATCCTCTATCAGGTAACAAGGATGGCATGGGGCCCTTAGGAAACTACACACTATCTACAGGGCATGAGGTTATCAAGAAAGTTATCTCTTTCTTAGAAAGAGAAATTTCTGCCTCCCCACTTGAAAGACAGACAAAAAAACCCCAAACAAACAAAACAAAAAGCCCCCAAACCAAGGAGGAAAAGGCCACCTGCTTCTGTCCAAGGCTGCTGAGTCAGAAATGAAGA
>NW_010316375.1:0-925 GCF_000700745.2 Antrostomus carolinensis
GAAAAACCCCCAAAATTTGGTTAATTTCAGTGAGAAATTGAAATTTTGGGGGAATTTGATGAAATTTTGTGCAAAAACCAGGAGAATTTGGGTTTTTTCATTAAAAAACGTAAATTTTGGGAGAATTTGGTGAAATTTTGGGTGAAAAACCCCCAAAATTTGGTTAATTTCAGTAAAAACTGTAAATTTGGGGGGAATTCGTTGAAATTTTGGGTGCGAACCAAGAGAATTTGGGTGAATTTCAGGAGAATTTGGGTCATTTGTTGAAATTTCTGCCAAATTTCAGTCGAATTTTGAAATTTCTATTTTAAAAAACCCACAAAAACCACCCGGAAGTGGTGGGGGGGGAGGGGTGAGGACAACCAGAAGATCTTCTCCAGCGAAGCTGGTGGAGATCCCAAGAGCTTCTCCATCAGGTTGATGGGGTCTTGGTGGGGTTGGTGGTGGGACACGTGGACACCTTGAAGACGGTGACCCCGGCGCTGTAGAAGAGGCTGAGGATGAAGAGGATGATGAAGGTCACCATGGTCCACAAGGTGGTGGTGGTGGCTTCTTCAACCTCAACTTGGGTGTCTTCACCCACCAGGACCAAGATGGGATCTAAAGGGGAGGAGAAAGGGAGAACTTCAGAGGTGGTTTCAACCCAAAATTGATATTTTTAACCAAATTCCAGCAAATTTTGGGGCAAAACCCCACCATTTTGACCAAATTTTGGGGTCAAAGTTCTCCAAGAAGTTGAGGAACCATCAAAATTTGGGGTGTTTTCATCAAAAATTGACGTTTTGACCCATTTTGGATCCAAAATGACCTCAAAGAACCAGGAGAACCATCTCCAAACCATGTCCCACCACCACCCAACCATCTCCAACCATGTCCAACCATCTCCAACCATCTCCAACCACCACTCAACCATCTCCCACCACCA
>NW_010316376.1:0-8864 GCF_000700745.2 Antrostomus carolinensis
TCGAACACTCATACGCTGTTGGAGGAAAATGGCAAGGTACTGTTGTACCGCGCTTTTGCGATTTCTCCTTAAACACTTTTCCCGCTGTTTCCGTGCCTTCCTGTGAGGGTGACATTAAATAACTGGCCTTTTGTTGTTGTTGTTGTTGTTGCTCACGAAGGCTTTGTTGTGATAAGAGATTCTCATGAGAGCAGCGTTCTGGCTCTTCTGCTGCCGTGTGAGCGTTGCCTGAAATCCAGACGAGTGAGGAAGATGCAAGATGATCGATGTCCGTGAGGAATCACGCACAGTCTTGTTGGCAGGGTCACAGTGGGAAGTGCGGGGTTATACACGTAAATGGCTAAGTACCTACTGTTTATCCCTTGCTCACCTTTTCATAAGTACTGCGGCGGAAGGGGAGCAAAGGTTAAGCTATAAATAAAACCATTTCAGTGTGATTTACATGCATAGGCTCAGTAAATCGTCTGTGCGTTGGCTGCGAGCGACAGCATCTCCTTTTCTGAGGCTGCCGCCCCATCTACTGGCAGTTCGGAGCACCGGGCCCCGGGAGGGGCAGCGCGATGCTCGCTCCTCACAGGCTGGGTTATCGGTTGCAGGCACTTAAAAATAGACTTGAACTTAAATTAAAAATAGATTTTTTTGGTTGCAAGTGCGACCCATCAAAGTTCGAGTGGGAGGCTGGAATCCACTGTCTCTTTACCTCCTTCCCACCATTTGTCAGCTTACATGTTTGACAGCTCTGTTGCCTCTGAACAGTCGGTATTTTTCCTGTCCATGTGATTGTTTTCATGCTTTAGGTGGACATATATGTATTTTAAGACTACAATATGACTGTAAAAACAAAAGCTGTTCAAAAATTTTTAGACCAAAGCTGCTAGCTTGTATAATTTTCCCTCCATAAATGTCCTAAAAGCCCCTTTAATTAAGTTTTAAGGCTGAGTCAAATTGACCATCTAAAAACATTTCTATAGCCTGGTTTCAGCTACAGAATATGATAAATTTCTCTGATTTGCCTCCCCAGGTAGTAAACAAAAGAGCCCTTGATACTGCATGTCTTAAAACAAGCCTATTGTAGATAAAGGACACAGCTGAAATAAGACAGAAGTGTCCTTAGATGCCAAAAGTTGTAATATGTAGGATAAACCTAGCTGCAGTTATTTTAGATTAAATTGAGTTATTCTGGAGAAAGATTGTTTACATCTAGTTTGAAATGAAATTAGCAATTGTTTGTTCTTAAAAATGATACATACAATAGGATATCTGTGATCAAATACCCTTGATCCCAAATGCAAGGTATCTAAGGGAAATGAAACAGCCAAGCTTAGATTCAGTCTCTCCAGTGATTCTCTATAAAACTGAATACTTTAAATATTTCTGTTGTTCCCAGTCTTCACATGGTAGACACAATGAAAATTACTACTCCACGTTTTTGAGGGATTCTTCCACCTCAGTTTCCACCCCCACGCCCCATTGGGCATTCAAAGCCAAATCAAACACCCAAACAAGTGTGGAGGATTGGTTAGCTGACAAGGGTCACATAGACATACTGTAGATGGCTGACCAGGATTTTGGGAAACATCGGACTCTGCTAGTCTGAAGTGCTAAGGTGGTAAGGACACGCTGTCCTTGACTGCAGCTGTTATACGATAACAGGATGCTTACAGTCAGCTAAGGCATGAGAAATA
The DNA here is from genome assembly GCF_000700745.2 of Antrostomus carolinensis. Taxonomy (NCBI): domain Eukaryota; kingdom Metazoa; phylum Chordata; class Aves; order Caprimulgiformes; family Caprimulgidae; genus Antrostomus; species Antrostomus carolinensis. Next base: position 1,686 of record NW_010316376.1, read on the forward strand.
AGGGAGTAAGTAACCAAGAATGAGGAACTAGGGGAGGGGTTGACGTTTAGGATAGTGACCAATGAATTAGTTAGATTACAGAATATGTATGATCTCATTAAGAACTGTATAAGTATACTGAACGCTGATCAATAAACGAGGCTTGCTGATCGCTCATATTGAGTGCTCGAGTTTTCCCACTGCGACAAACAAGGATGCCTAGGACATACTCTGTGAAGAATCACAGTTGTAAAATGACAGTTAAGATCCTTCCAGAAATAAAGCAGAAGCTGTTAAACACATAAGGAGGTAAAATGTCTTCCCACTTGTGTGATGGCACTTGAATTCTGTCACTGATTTAAGTCTGATCGTTTCTCTAATTTTTCTGGAATTACTAGTCAGAATCATTTCTGGGACAAACCAATTCATTTTTGAATGGCAGCCACTTAAAGCTACTTGCTGTCCTGCAATGTTGTCTCAGGTTCTGTAGTCAGAACAAGTTCTAAAGCAAAATGAGACTGAGGTGGTCAAGGGTACCTGTTCAAGGCAGTTCTTCATGTGGCTGGGGTTGCATGTAAGTACATTTAAAAACAAAAAAGTTACCAAACCACACCAATTTGCAATATGTCACACTTTGCAGGTGCATTTGAAGATGAAGGAATTGGAACATTAGTGAAGATTTTTTTATCATGGGTGCTGATGTGCTGTAGTAATGCCAAGTACATGCTGTAACCTTCATGGAACAGCTGCAATTTCAACAGCTGTAGTGATGTTCTGATTTATGTCACTTGGGGATGTTTTGTTTTAACTTAGGCTAAAGTTTTGTGCCACAACAAAAGAAAATTTAGGGAAGAATTAGTAAGTGGTTATTCTTAATTACTGCTGCTGAAGTTATGAATATACTGAATTTAGAACATCTGAGCTGTGAGTAGCAGAATACTTTGCTTCCTTTCTAATAAATGATGAAACTGCCTGTGGACGTTTTTTATTTGTAAATGTGTCCATCTGGTTTTCTGTAATTATGCTGTCACCAAACAAGCATCAGATCTTAAAATGCATAAGCCTGTAACTGGCAAAGTCTGGGAGGTGCCTGTGATTTTCAGCTTCTTTTGTGATTGCCTCCTTATGATAATACTGTGATTTGGGAGATTTTATCACACCCAGAGGCCTCCAACTTGAAACATACTGAGGTAATTCATGCGTATGGTGCCAGGTCATAGCATTACGTACAAAGCGCTTTCCAGTTATTCAGTAGAGAAATAACATTTCCACTGGCCAATGGGGGATAATAATTTTACTCTCTTGCCAGTTGCACATGTTATTCATTGAAAATATTTTGCCCAGTGGGACATGGAAGCAATTCATTTGATTCTCATTCTGTCTGGAATATAATTTTGTTAAGTCACTGAAAAGTTTACTCAAAACTTTTAATAGTTATTAGTCTACTATTAAGAGGTTTGCCTTTAATTATTAACTCAGAATTCCAGACCATTTTCTCTCATAGGAGCAATTTTTTATAAGGCCACTTTTTAAAAATTGTGGTTCAGTTGTGTAATGCTATTTCTTAACTTCCTTCTGGTGTCTGTATTTTCATGTAGTCATCTCAGTCACTGAGCGTGTTCATTTATTTCATAATAAAACAGGGAACCTTAGATTGATGATTTCTCAAAATCTCATCAGTTTCATTTTCAGAGCCCAAAACAGCTGGTTTATCTCTGTCTAAATTGTCCTTAAAAATTCCAGAGGTGGAGGTTCAACACCACTCAATGCATTTATTGTCATGCTTCATTATCTTACCAGTAGAGTAAATTTCATAATACTTTGATTCCGTTTCCCTTCCTGCAACCAGGCTTATTGCTTCTCACCCTATTTCCCATAGACACAGAGGGACAGTTTATTCCCTTCTCTGCCACAGCCTTTTTCCTCTTGAAGAAAATTTTGTAGATTTTGCTTTTCTGAATGAAAAAAACCAGGTATTTTCAGTCTTTTCTCCTTGTCATGTTTTAAACCATTGATCATTATTACTGTGTTTTCATCAAGAATGATGATGCTCAAAACAAGACAAAGATGAGTGTCTGCCTAGTCCCTAGGTTTACAGACTGTGTTCTGGTGTATGTGTCAGTATGTTTACATTTTTTTACTCAATACTGTTGACTTAAATCCACCTTGTGGTTCACCGTGCCTTGTGGATCTGCTTTAACACCAGTTGTCACTCATCTGCATCTGTGTGTTTGGTTGTTCCTCTTTGTCTTACTTAGCTTGTACCTTTCCAATAACTCTGGTTTGCTAAGCTCACTCTGAATTCTGTTTGGATGCTGGTATACTTGCACTCCTTCTCAAATATCATTAGTATATCCTACCAAACAGATGCAGCCTAAATCTGAATGAGTCAACTAGTTGGCTGTAGCTGTGGAACAGGACACAGGAGGTGATCGTACTGCCCATGTTGATCTGCAGATGTTTTCATGCTTGACTTGTGGGTCTACATCTCATTTTACTGTTCTTGAAGTACATAACACTTGTTCCATGAATTTCTTGCATTTTCACTTCTTGAAGATCCAGTTCCTTCACTTGCCAAAAGGTTTAAACACCACAACCCAAATTCTGCTCAGATTGCCCGTTTGTATAATTGTACAGGATGTGATGGATTTGGAAGGGGTGTGCCAGACCAAGTTTGAACCCAGATTTGCTCTTTAATGAAATATGCATTGTTTCAAGTGTGTCGCTTACTTCTTTACTTTGGCTTGAGATGGAGGTATCTGAAACTTCAGATTACAAACTTGATGAATGCAGAAAAGTTTTATTCTCTTTTCATGGATAAAGTCTGTTTGCATTTGCCCCAAAGCAAGCGCTCCGGTTAAGTGTCAGAAGTGAACCAAAGGCTTGGTGACCAAATAGTCATATTGCTCTTTATTAGTTCAGGTTTCAATATGCACAAACAAAATCCTCCCACACATACAATTCCACATGGAAGTGATGTAACATGTGCAACAAACAGGTGACTATATATCATATTTCACCATAACTTAGTTTATTTAAAACAGATTTTAAGTGCTTTGAGTCACATTTTAGTTTCACTTCCATGAAGAAAGCTTCAGCTATATAAGGTAAAGTGGTCTGTCCATTCAGGATGCATCACTTCCTTTTAAGAGCTGACAGGTTAAACTAGCTTCCTATGCTCTGGACACATCAGATACTTCTTTATCCTCATTGCTTAATGTTTTTTCTGTGGAAGTGTTAAAGACAAATAGAGACCTGAGTTCATATTAGTTGTGCTGCTAAGGCTTCTGAGAGTATGATCTCTTCTCTTTGGCTGATGGCCACCCTCTCAGGTGTTCCTAAGTGCTTGTTGGACTCCCATTCTAACTCCTTTCTGTTGCCTGCCACATATCTGAAATCAAGGAAATATATGCTTAAGTAAGAGCAGATTTATGATATCAACATTTGTCTTGCATGTATGTTAGTACCCACCAGATACCTAATGTCTTCCAAAAATGTCTTCTCTCTAGTATTTCTCTTGTCATTCTGCAGTGGTGTTTGCCAAGCTCCGTGCACAGTTCTCTAGGCTGTTTCTCTTTACCCTTACCAGCACCGCAACCTGGATCGTCCTCTGCTCACTCTGTCAGGAGGGAAAGAAAATGTTTCCTGTGGATTCTGTTGCAGGAAGAGAAGGTTTTGCAAAACTCATCTTCTGCTGTTCTTTTTCCCAGGCACTGATAACTAGCCAGACAGATGATATTATAATTGTGGGGCCAAAGTCATGCAGAGAATGTTGAAAGAGAGTATATGAAGTAAAACAGCAGCCAAAGCAGAGATGTATGTACACTGTATGTTTGTTTAAAGATTTCATTTTTGTTGGGGCGGTATATCTGACACAAACTAAAGAACAAATAACATTGCACACACAAGCAGCAATCAGCCCTGTCCTAAAGACTTGAGGCTTGGAGCTGGGAGTGCACTACCCAAAACAGCATTTAATTTTCCTCTGCTCTCAAGACTCTCTCTTTATTCATACTTTCTCCAGAGCTTCCTAAATTTAAAAATGAAAGAGACCTAAATGCAAATTTTGTTTATCACTCCTTTTTCAATCTTACTTATATTATCATAGAATCATAGAATGGTTTGGGTTGGAAGGGACCTTAAAGATCATCTAGTTCCAACCCCCCTGCCATGAGCAGGGACACCTTACACTAGATCAGGTTACTCAAAGCCTCATCCACCCTGGTCTTAAACACTTCCAGGGAGGGGGCATCTACAACCTCTTTGGGCAACCTGTTCCAGTGTCTCACCACCCTCACACTAAAGAACTTCTTCCTAATATCTAATCTAAACCTACCCTCTTTCAGTTTAAAGCCATTCCCCCTAGTTCTGTCATTAACTGCCCTAAATTCAGAATAAATATTCAGAATAATGGGAGCAAGTTGAAGTTCACATTGTATTTATTCACAGAAAAAGTCCAAAAGCTTATGACAAATGTGTCATTCATTACAATGATAATCATATGCAATCTCCCTGAAGATATTTATTCTCTACCTCTTGGAAATCTGTTGACTTTACTACTTTGATAAATGTTTAAATGAAAGAAATACTGAAGTGAGAAAGCTGTACCATCCCAAAAGACATGATTAAAACATAGTATATTATTGTCTAAAACTCTATTACCATTGCTTGTTTTGCCTGCCCTAAGTATTCTCTGCCAACACTGGTCAGGCTGTCTTGTGAGTTGCTGTCTAGAAAAGCAGTGATAAGATGCTGTCCTTCTTTCTCGCACAGTCTCCAGACTCACAGTCTCTCACAGATCTCCAACTCATCTTCTAGAAACAGTGCAATTTTAACTCCCCATACAAACTTTAATCAGCAGTCCACAAACAGCATGCTTTTGCCGAATAACTCTACCACACAGTGGTAACCTCGACTAATAAATTTCTGTTTGCAGAACCCAACCACAAATTGTATTGGCAAACAGTTCACAATCCAGTACTGTCAGTAATAATTTCATGTTGAAGTCATGCTTGCTGTCCCTGCAGAAGACTGGGTTGTTGGGATGTTACTCACAGTACATTCACACAGTGGTCAACTATCCCTCCACCTGACAAATCATACCCAGGCAGATCTGTCCCATCAATTTATTGAAGGGACAGTGAATTATAGTCATGTGACTTAACAACAACAGAGTTGGAAATAGTCCAGTTGTTACATCAAGACTGATGCTTCAGTCTTGAGTCTAAAGGACAAGACTTCATTAAGATTCTTATCCCTATTATTCCGTCACCAGTATGCACGGTTCATGTACCCAGACTACAATAAACTACAAGTTGTAGCACGCTTCTCACAAATACCAGCATGGTTTTTGGAAAGAGAGAATTTAGTTTATGCATATTCCCTTGATTTTTTCAAGGGTTGCTATAGTTTAATTTGCACCTGAGCAACTACGAATTCACAGTTGCTATGAGGTGAAGCCATCAATCAGTCTAACGAATTGAGTTTACCTAGCTCATCCCTCTTTTATTAAAAAAAAAAAAAAAAACACAAAAAAAAAAAAAAAGAAAAAAACCTTTTTTCTCTCTGTGGAGGTTTTTTACATTCTTTGGTGTGTATAACATGACCAAAAAAAAAAAAAAAAAAAAAAAAAATTGACCAAAATGCTATTATGAGTACTTTTTAAAAAGAGCCAATTTGCTCATTTGTAGTCAGAGGATTTCTTGTAGGTCACAACAAATTTCTTGGGCAAGATTTTTCCAAAATGTTTCTGAAATCTGTAGTCATTCATCATGAAGCAGCTAGTGACTGAGACCAAAAGGTTTGTATGAGAGCTCCATAAGGAATGATTGCACATATACACTTGGAATATTTTTCTGAATTCTTAAATGAACTATAATGAGAAAGTAAATGTAAACATGGTCTGATCTACAAAAATCTGTTAAATTTCCCTAGTGGTCCTGTGATTCTGCATTTGCAAGAGGAGATGAATAACTAACAAAACATTTGGGTACTAATAGTTTTAATTTTTTAAAAATAGGCCCAAAATGGCAAGCTAAATTGCAAGTCTGAGATCTTTTGACCAATAACTACTGGAGTCTTGCTGGCTCACTGTGTTATTCAGATAGGATACACAGGACTGCTAACTTCAGAAATTAGGCTGCTAATTTATTCCATGTTGGCCATTTCAGTGTAGGAAGCAATTTTTGACAGTGTTAAATGCTTGGCAGGATATTGTTATGATACATGGAAGCCTTCTACTTTCACAATTACAAATATCACACAAATATATGACATCTTGATGCTGTGATACAAATTCTTCTCTGTAAATTTGCTATAAACAATGTTTATAGCAGTCTGTCTCCATCTTATCCCTTCCTTAAAAGAAACAAAATCAAAGCAGACGGTGCATGCTCTTTAGGATGTTGAAGTGATGCTAGGATCAAACTGTGTTCCCTTAACCACTAAAAAGGGAAGACCTTGAGAATATTTTCCGCCTTTGTTGTCTGCCCAAACAACAACATATCTTCAGCAAGGATTTTGATTTGTTTTTCTGACATTTTGTCCAGAATTATAAATGCAGTTGGCTTTAAATATTTCTTTGCTCTTAGTACTCTCTACTATGGATTTTGTTCTAGTTCAATTTCTCTGTTGAAAAAGAAAATAAACTGAAAAGTAAATAAATCTTGTTGTTCAGATATTATTTCCACTACCTAAGATTACTTGAGATCAACTTAAAATGCTTCTCTTACAGAGTTAGTGTCCACAAAGAAGTACTGAGGAAAGACGAAACTCTCACTTTCCTTATAGCACCTTTCTAGGATATTGCTGCATTGCATTCTGTGACATGAATCACAGAATCACAGAATGGTTTGGGTTGGAAGGGACCTTAAAGATCATCTACTAGTTCCAACCCCCCTGCCATGTGCAGGGACACCCCCCAATAGATCAGGTTACTGAAAGCCTCATCCAGCCTGGCCTTAAACACTTCCAGGGAGGGGGCATCCACAACTTCCTTGGGCAACCTGTTCCAGTCTGACCACCTTGACAGGAAAGAATTTCTTCCTAATATCTCATCTAAACCTACCCTCTTCCAGTTTAAACCCATTTCCCCTTGTTCTGTCACTACCTGCCCTTGTAAAAAGTCCCTCCCCAGCTTTCCTGTAGCCCCTTCAGGTATAGGAAGGCCGCTATAAGGTCTCCCTGGACCCTTCTCTTCTC
>NW_010316377.1:0-1480 GCF_000700745.2 Antrostomus carolinensis
AGTGAGGGATCTGGGTGATGGCCAGGGGTGTCCCATGGTCACAGATCTAGGTAGGAGAATATCTGATAATAGAAATAACTACATCTTAACTCCCAAAGCAGGTGAACTTTGTCAGGTTTTTTTAAAAACAATTTCTCAAAGTCCTTTAAAGCTCTTCTTTTTGTGCCTCTTCACAAGTTTCTGTGTTTGTTAGCTTTTCAATTTCTCTTGTCTAAATGATATAACTTAGAAACTTTATTCTCATAAAGTAGAAATTTTAACATTCCTGATCAAGGTCCCCCCTAGAGAACAGGTGTGATCCTACTTGTTTAATGACCTGGCATCCACCTGTCAATTAAAGCAACTCACAGTGTGATCTGCAGTCTTTTCCAGGCATGAAAAGCTAAACCCAAGAAACTCCTTGTTTTTTCTGTTGTTTTGTTGTGAATCAGGATCATTCCATGTTGAAATCCCTAATAGTTTCCTACAGCAGATGTCTTACAAAGTTTGGAATTTTGTGAAATCATAACTAAAAGCCCTTCTCTTAGAATTTTTCCTTTGTGTTTTTTTTTTTTTTTTTTTTTTTGTGAAGCAATAAATATTCATAGTTAATACTTCTCATTACTTCTATTTTACCATTATTTTCTTTTGAGATATTTATATTTGATAATGAGTCTCCATTTTTGATTGCACCTTTGGCACCATTAATAAGATTTCTATAAGATTAGAATCTGTAAGATTAACTAGCTTGATTTCTCTCACTGCTCATTTAAAAAAAAACAAACTATGTACTGAGCCATTGCTTTATAGAAATCAATTTATGGTATAGCACAACAATTTCCTTTTGAACCAAACTTTTTGTCTCATAAAAAATATATATATACCTAAACTACTAATGATAAAGCTCTCATTTTAACATTCTTTGATTTTCAGGTTCTAAAGGGTTTTTTTTTTAATTCTCAGTTTTCACTCTTAGTTCTTTCATAATTTTGCTTATATCAGTGTAGATAAACAGACTAATGTAACTTTGGTCATACTGTTTTAATTAGTGGCATGACATTAATTTTTCAGTTCTTTGCCAATCTCTCCTCTTTCCAAGATTTTTCAAAAAAGAAAATGAATCGCCTAGAAAAGTTCTTGGACTCTTCTTTCTATCCTCTTGAGAGGAAGTAGCCTAAAAGTCTGTAATAACTTATTTTAGCACCTATTCTGAGCATTGAAGTAATACAACATATTTCAGTGTTTCTGTGAAATGCAGTCAGGTTATCTTTTTTTTTTCCCTTCCAAGAGTATACCAATCATTCAGTACTGATGCTGCAAATGAGCTGAAATCTATGTTGACATATTTTTCCTAAATATACAAGAAGTTATCCCAGCTTCAGAATGGATGTTAAACTTTGACACACCTAAATCTCAGAAAACAGTCCAGTCTTAATTTTTTCCATGTTAGCCATGTAGGCTAACTCATTCTGTAGGTAACTTTGGACTGTGAACTGGCTGG
>NW_010316378.1:0-1528 GCF_000700745.2 Antrostomus carolinensis
CCGGCGAGCCTGGGGAGAGCGGGGACGGAGGCAAGGCGAGCAGATTTGTCGCGCTTTGAAATGAAACGTTATAATCCCTCCAACAATCCTGTTGACTGTGAGCTCGAGCGCCGGGAGTACAACACGGGGGGGAGAGAGGAAAGAAAAAAAAAAAGAAAAGAAAAAAAAAGGGAAAAAAGAAAGATACATTGTTGGATAAACAGCTCCGTATAGGTAAAAACTGAATGGGCCAAATAGATGAATAAGGCGACACAATGGGAGGGGGGTGGTGGTGAAAGGAAACGAGTCGGTGGCAGTGGAAGAAAAAGGTAAAAGTGAACAGAGGAGAGAAAAGGAGAGAAAAGAAAAAAATGTAAATGAGTGAGACAAAAAAGCAAAGAGAAAAAGAAAAGAGAACAAGAGGGGGAAAGAAGTAATATTTTCCTTGATAAAAATGCACAAAAGGGAAGATGAACTTTGTTCTTTTTCTCTTTCTACTCTCCTCTCTCTTTCTGCTTTTCGCCTCGCAGCACGCCAGCCTAAGCTGAGAGCTGTAATGTCATTAAATTGCAAATGCTTTTTCATTTCCGACACACACTGTTTACTTATCTGGCAAAAACATATGTTGGAAGGAATCCGTTAAATTCTGCCCATTGCCTTGGGTAAAAGTGCAATGGAAACGGACCCACTGAGCTTCTTCTTTCTTCTTCTTTTAGCACTTCCCTTATCTACAAGACTGCTTCGCAGAAAACTGGCTAGTTCAATGAAAAATGAAGATACAGCAGGAGATTAGAGAAGAACACTGAGCAAAAAATTCCTGGAGAGAGGGTCACTCCATTGCAAATGATTTCACTCCTCTAGATCTGCATAAATTACTATTTTTAAGGCATCTCCAAAGTCTGTATATTTTTCTCACTCTGTCAAACATTTAATTTCACGCCCCGTGTTCTGAATATGCTAAAATGCATATCTCTGATGCACCTTTAAGCCAGAAAAACGAATGCAAAATTGAAGATAAAATGATGTGATTTGCACTACAAGCCTATTACTTGAGGTATTTACATATAGTTTACCTCTGCAGTTCTGAGAATGATTTATTAAAAAAAAAAAAATCTGGATTAAGCTCATATAAATATGTATAAATCTTTGTTTAGAAAATAGATTTTGCAGCTGTTGTGTCAAAAAGTTCTTTAAGATTCTGTGAAGAATTTTCCTTTTAGCCTGTTTTAAAAAAGAGGGGGAAAGGACAGTGTTTGACATCCTGCTTTGGCGGGAAGGAAAACACACACACACACAAGTTCAGGATTTTTCTAAAGACTCCTTTTAATTTATTTTTATTTTTTTTATTATTATTATTATTTCACACTTTGCTTCCTAAACTTCTCCGTCCCAGTTCCTCCCCTGGTCTCACTCGCTGGGACCGGGTACCAGCCGCGCCCTGGGCTTTCCCGAGCGTGCGGGACAGCGGGGCAGGTGCGCTGAAACAACGGCAGGCTGGGGAAAAAGGACCGAACCCAGAGCCCCAGAGCGAAGGGAGAGGGGCCTGGAG
>NW_010316379.1:0-24969 GCF_000700745.2 Antrostomus carolinensis
CGCTCCCCGCTGCTCCCCTCTTCCTGGGGAGACACGCACCGGGTATCACAGGGCAAAGACAACTTAATCTTAACTGGTAATTTAAAGCAGCAGCCGTTTCCCCAGCACGTAGTTTCAAACACCGGGAGGCTGTGGGAGGCTCTCCCGGTATTCCATGCAGCGTATTGCAGCAGGAGGCTTCTTCACAGCATCAAGAGATGCTTTAATAATGTAATTTCAAATTGTGAGCCAACAGCTACTTTTACAAGTAGCATCCTATGAGAAACTCCTTGCATCATATGGCACTTACTTTAACCAGAGCTACCCTAGTGTGGCAATGAAGAGTGTCTACTGCAGAACCCTCAAGAGATTTAGAGAATGCTATGCCCATTCTCACCTCATTGCACCTTTTTATTGGTCTCAGTTCCACAGCACAATTAAATTCAAGCTTTCTTTTTAATTTCACTTTCCCTCATGCTGTGTTCTCCCTTCCAGTAGCCTTCTAGTTTTTCACACTGGAAAACAATTAGCAATGTTATCTTTTTAAATGTCTTTTTTTCTTTGATTCGCTGTTTTTTAAAAAGAAGACACAAAATAATCCTGTTCAGCCTCTCTGGACCAAGCAGTTTGGGCTTTTGTCTCCTTTATGCTTGAAAACACAGTTAAGCCAAGTGCTTTTCCCTCTTGGTGACAGCACTGCAAGCTCCGGGTACACAGTGCTGCTGTGCTCAAGCTGTAGGAGCAGAGTGATGTTGCCCAGCTGCAGCTGCAAGTCAGTAGAAGGACAAAGCTTTGTGTTATGTTGTTTCACAAAAGTGACAGTTACTGTGTTTTGTTATCTGCCTTTTCACTGAGATGGAAGAAACCATCCTCAGCTGGACTGGGGGCATTTATTTCAAACACATCCAAACTTACCAGAGGCACTCAGAAGCCTGGGCTGACAGGAGGGGGCTCCTCGTGTGCTCTAGCAGCCCAAAGACTGAGCCCGTGCAAGCAAGCAGGGAGGTTCAAATGCTATGACCAGGGCGGGAGGGGACCCTCACACTCTGTGGTGTGGCACTTCTGCGAGGAAAGCTGTGATCCCAAGCTCTTCAGCCATATGCTTGCCGGCTTTCTTTGCTTGCTGTAGCTCTGCCAGATGAATCAAGTGCGAGGCAATGCAGGACAGATGAAAACAGCACCACACCAGGCTGCTAAGGGCATAGTAAGCAGCATGTGTTTTGTGAACCTTGTTCAGGTTCTACAGCTGATGCAGACCTAGGCTCTGGGCCCCCATCAGAGCAGGAGCAGATCAGGGTCCTGCAGGATGCTGAAGCTGTCTGCTAGGACACACACCGTTGCCTGGTAGGCTTATAAATATGTCTGGCATGCAGTGAGTCTGAGGAGACCACTGTCTATAGATCTTTACCCTCAAACAACATGCCCTGACACTCCTTTTTGATCTAGTCTTGTTTGCATTAAAGGGAATTTTTCCTGGCATTTGACAGGATCCATCCATTTGTCATCTCTGTGATACAAGATATTGTACACTATAATAATCCTTTTACTCTGTAGTTCTGATAGGGCATCCCATGGTGATTTACAGAAAAACACGCTGTCATAATTAGTCCAAACACACTTACCTTCAGCACATCCCTAAGAAAAACACCATCCTCTCTTTCTGTCAAGCCTCTAAACAGAACCCTTCTTACAGTTGAGCAGCAGCAGCAATTCTGAAATGGTAGGTGGTCTCCTGTAGTTTGGTATGATGATCTAGAGGTCCAGCTGGTCTCTCTACAACATCATATATCCTGTGACATTGGAGCTGGACCTGTGAGACATACAGGGGAAAAGGGCACCTCTCAGCCCAAAATGCCATTATTTAGCCCTAAAAGAGCTAGGAGGGTTGGAAAAAAAGTCAAGTTACTTCTGTCCTAAAAGTTTGGTGTGTGTCAAGCCAGCAGGGCTTAACTCCTGGTCACACAGCACTCCCCCATAAGGTGCTTTTCTTACAATAACGGCATCTTGACTCCCGACCCAAGCCCTGAGTGGCCTCCCGCATGAGTACAGTGTAGTTCTGACGGTGAGGAAGGAGGGCAGAGTGTTCCTCATCGGTTTTGCAGCCTGTCTGTTCTTCTCAAGGGCACTCACTTCCCCTCCACAACTCCACTCCACTCCCCATTGCATTCAGGCCAAGTTTTGATGACTAAATGAGCTTACTTACAAGGTTTGAAAGTCGCTAGTAAGTTCAGAAGCACCACTACACTGAAGAGCTGGAATAAAGAAGCACATTGCACTATAATACGAATTCACTGTTATCAAACACTGGCAAGTGCTTCCTGAATTTTCAGACAGTGCAATCCTGAACTGAGGGATTTCAAGAAAGCATTAAGGTGCCAATGACGCCTCTTTAATGCTCTCCGCCAACTGCTACTAAAGTATTGACTGGTCTGTTTATCTTCCAGCTGGCAGGACTGGCCGTCATTGCCTTTGGTCTATGGCTGCGGTTTGGTGGGGCTATGGCAGACTTTGCTTCAGACAAAAAGTCTCCAGAGTATTTCTTCATGGGTAAGTTACAGTGCCTGTGATGCATTTAATTATATGAAGGCCAACAGTTCCTGGTCTGAACTACATAAAACAACATTCTGGTGCTGTGTGTCATGTGCCATGATGGCTTTGTCCTTTCTCTGCTTGACATCAACTTCCTTAGGCCTAACTGAACTCTCATATTTGAACCAATCCTCATGTATCCTAAGTGAATTGTCCTAATACTGTCAGAATATAAGTTGAGATGGATCAGAGACTCCTGGAACACGGAGCTCACCAATATATCCTTCCAGAGTTTTCAGTGCAGCTGCTACCCCACAGTGTCACTTCTGAATGTTTCTAATACCAGTGCAGCAGTAAAACTTTTGCTCACCAGTTCTCCCTGTGTCTGCACACAGAGGTCCTCAGTCTGACTTTAAGTATCAGAGCAAATCCTTCCACAGCAGAAAAGCAAAACTACACAGTGTTCAGTCATATAAACAACTGTTTGCCCAACCTAGGCAGGAATCAAGTAGTTCCCCATAGAACTGGTATTGGTCATATCTAATTTTAAGCATTTAAGATAAAGTTCTTTCTCCCTAGGATTTTCAGTTGGATTTTCTGGAAATGCCACCTGTGTTACCTATCTATAGACATCCTTAAATAGCAGCTGTCTAAGACTGCCAGCAACTGCATTTCTCTATCCATTGGTAATTGTAACGTGCCTTTACAGCAGAAGAGTCAGATTTTTTTCTGTTTTAATATATCACCACTGGAGATGGACTTACTCAGTAAAATCCAATCGATGCAAACATTTTTGCCATCTACAAATGCCAAGTGTGAATGAATATCCAGTCTCGCCTTGTCCATCAAGCCAGTCTGACAGGATGGCCAGGAATGGGAGCTGACCCAAGATGTCCTGTAGCAGTCAGTTACCCATCACGGGAATACTGCTGGGCTGTGCAGTTACTTTAAATACCCCGATTCTCTTAGGAGAGACCTTGACTCATACACCACATTCCTAACCCCAAGCTTCTTTAATATATGCAACCAGGCTAGAGCCACAGAGCTGACTGTATAGTACTGTGGGAAGAGATGGGTAGAATGTTATGTCCAGCAAACTTTCTGTGGGAGTTTATGAGGCTGAATAAAACCATTCAGATAAAAATTTGATTTGAACATGAGGGTTACTGTAAAATACCCTGTAGCATCTCCACTGACACAGAGAGCCAAGAAGTATGATTTACTTTTTCACTTACATCTGAGCTGCTATGTCAGCAGCATATTAGATCACCACCTTCATTTCCAGGTCCTGTTTATACGTGCTGAATTTCCTGCGCTGTATCTTGGAACTCTTCCCTGCCTCATCCACTTATGTTTGATCTAGGAGATTCAGCAAGACAGAAGGATGTTCTGGCCTTCAAAATCAAGTACTGTTGGTTTGTTAGAAGCCAGAAAGTAACACAGCCTGTGATGTGTATGAGCACCACAGCCATTTCACAGCTTTGCAGTGCAGACTGTAACACTGTGTGAACAAGATATTCTTTGATGCATACGTATTTCAATCTCTTAAAAGAATTAATCTGCTTCAGTCCTGAACAGGAATTACAAAAACTGTTCAGAGTTACAAGGCTGCACTTGACAGTCATGCTCAAGAGCTTTACCTCTCTAGATTTCAGCTCTGAGTCCCCTTTGACAGTTGTGTATTGGGCCCTTCTCACAGACACTCTAGGAGTGTTGTTTCTTTGGCTTTGTGTGTTTGCTCTGTAACATGCATTCTAGGTGACAGCCAGAATTTTGCGTAGGAATTCTTGATATGGAATCCTGTGCAGCACACAAGGAGCAGCTGCCCAGAGGGCTAAAAGAGAAAGCAGATCATCAGTATGACTTGGAGATACAAACATATGGCTGTATATTTAAAAATAATTTCTTTAGCTCTGTTCCACTGACCACTTTTGTGGCTGCCTTGTGATAATCCAAGCCCCTGTGATCAGATCAGCTTTGTGTCAGTGCCTGGAACAAGAGTGCAGCTGCATTCAGAGTTTGCTTTGTAGGTTGAAGCACTGTCCAGAATCACCATCTTGTAGAAAACATCTCATTCTCTTGCTTCTAAAGAGCAGCACATTCTGCTCTTTTTGTACCTTTATTGAGCTGCCAGCTGAATCCAACCAGCTTCTCTCTTGTGCTTCCTTGTGATGTTTTTTTCCCCTAGGTCTGAAATATTGTTTTAGTTTAAAAGAATTGATGATTATATCCTTGCATTTTCCATCAGGCCAGAATGAGTCTCCTTAAATAGCCTTGTTCTTTACCAGCAGTCCAGCTGCCTTTTCTGCCCCCTGGAATAGTTCAGGCCATGACTTGGCAACCAGGCCTGTTCATCTTTTCCAGCCACTGAAATGTTTTTGTTGGTTTGAGAACAACTTACAGGCAGCAGTGCTAAGGTCAAGCACATATGTGTTCTTAGTTTTCTGTTGCTTGTGGTTTTGTGTTCAGTGATCTATATTCCCCTGCAGTTTGCAGTTTTTAAACCTACAACTTGAAAGGCTGGAATTGGAACTCCATCCACCTTACCAGATGTATCTTGCACCAGAGTGGTCTCCCAAAATTGGACATCCTCTCTCTGCAGCTCCCCAGCTTTTGGAGTTCCCAGTGCAGTGGCAGTATTTTAATGTTACTCCATCTCATAGTACATTTTTTGTGCCTATACTTCAAGTGGTGAGGCAAAACTGTAGCTTTCCTGTTCTATTGCAGTTCAGCTCTGGTAGATTTCATATATTCCTCTCTTAGCTGTACTTGAGAGAAAAAAAAAGAAAGAAAGGGGGGAAAAAAGATAATTTCAGCAAAGGTCAATAGCTGGGCAGTTACCTCTTTTATCTGAGTTATCTGTGACACGGTACTGACCAAATGGAGAAAAGATCTGTAGAATAAAGGGAATTCCCTCGGATTGCTCGTCCTTCCTGAGACACTTCCGCCAAGATTCTGTTGAGATTTTTACTGGGCAGGAACATCTGCAACAATGAGAAGGAAAAAAAAGAGATGCTTGTGTGAACCCAAGGTGTCAGCACTGCTGTCTCACAATTAATTGGTCTTTAATTAATTCTTTGTAGTAGTGCTGTTCTTAAATTTAAAAATACCTAAAGCACAGGAGTGGAGACAAAGTGCCTGCTGAGTGCAAGTTGAGCATCTGTGGGGACTAACACGGGGACTGTTTAAGGGTCAGTTCAAGATACCTATTCTCCCCTCTTTGCTTTGGGTGGATGAAGAGTAAGGTCTGTTCTCATTCCTTGGGCAATATGGGCAAAAAGCTTCTCATAAATGAAGCACAGAGGGTCACATCACTGCCAGTAACAATAAAAGTGTACGAACTCAACAAACCCCATCAGGAATGATAACAAAAACTGATGAATGTGAATTAATCAATTGGGATGATTCTTTCTCATAACTGGCAGCACTGAATCATTGCTTCTCCTGCACAGCCAGAGCTCACAAATTTTCTGCTGTGTTATGTTCTCTGTGCTCCAGTTCCATGATCCAGTCTGTGGTCCAGGCATTCATCAAGGCCAAACTAGTTGTGGATAGAAGTTTCAGGGTGGCTGTGGATTTTTCTTAGGGTTTGTGAGAGCAGGAGTAATCATTCTGGCTTTGAAAGGTACAGTTAGATGGTGCATGCCTCAGGATATGAAGTCATGTCTGGAGTTGAAGGATATTAGTAGTTTTTCTCCATAATAGTGGGTGCCCATACAAACAGGAGTTGGCCAGCAGTTAAATCCATGTAAACTGCAACTCTCTGCTCCTGTGCCTCATTTATTACAGTTCTGTTCTTGTATTTTGGAGTCAAGCACTAATACTCTTAGTCAACAGTATTTTCTCTCCAAAATTCATAGCCTCTCAAGCTCTATTAGCCTTTAAAATGAGAGCTATTGGCAAAGAAGCCTCTGTGCAAAGATGCAATACCACAGAGGAACATCAAATGGTCCGGCCATCATGTGTATTGGAGAGGCTTTTAGACTGTACTTAAGACTTAAGGAATGAACTTGTCGTTCTTCCTATCATCTTGTGTGCAGGTCTCTTCTGCAGCTGAGGAAGAGTGGTTTAGAAAAGAAAAGGCTGATAGTGGCCCTGAGTGGAAAATGAAAGCTGCTGTACTGGAAATCTGCTTAGAAAATATGACACCACCACTACCACCCCCCAGAAAAAAGCCTTACTCAAAATGAAAGTTGTTCAGAAGTTCTCAGTTTCTGTGCTGGATCATAAAACCTAGCAATCAGTTCCTAAGAGTCGCAGAGTAAAGGCAAGGTCACCACAAAGTTAGAATTCTGGCAAAACAAGCCAATTAAGCCTAATGGAAAAATCTATCCATCTACCTCAGGTTGATTGTTTTATATTTGCAATATGCTGAGATTCAGGAGGCTTTGTTTTTTTTTTTTAAATTAATTACTTCAGCATGATAATGCACTTCATCCTTTTTGCCCGTTAAACTGTCCTCCTGGGTAAACCTTTCTCCCTCCCTGCCCTCTCTGTGTGTAGCTATCTCAAAGCTAGCCAGTTCCACACAGCAGCAACAGTTGAGCTGACAGTTATGCCATTTCCTTCTTTGACACACCTTCTTCTCCTTCCTGGAGGCAGCTCAAGTCACCCTGGTGCCTGCACAAACGTTGCTGTGAATGCTGCTCACAGAGTGGATGGGGTGTCCCTCAGCCCACCCCCGTGAGCAGGCAGGCAGAGGTATCTGATTCTGGTCAGACAGCCCATGCAAAGGTCAGAGCCCAGCACCGTAGGCTGAACACTTCTGCTCTTCCAGAACAGCCACCTGTAGCAGGTGACCAAGGTGATAAACCTGTCACTCGTCCTGCATGAAGTAAAAAGACATCAAGATGTTTTCTCTTGATGCAGGAGCACACTAAACTCCAGGAATGCTCAGGCTTTTTCAGTTACACACTCTGTTCCTCATACATACTCTTTTTAAAAGGCCTAACTCTGCTTTGGATGCCAGTCTCTAAAGTGGCTTCTATAAAAAGAAACAAGCCAACATAACCCCTTGTATCTCAAGGGAAACGTCCTGTGTTGTGTTTCATTCTGACAGAGCTGGAAATACAATGGCACTGTCCACTATGAAGCCATTAAGAGGAAAGCATTTTGTCTGCTGGAAAAAAAATAAAATAGCAGCAAAAAAGCCCTTAGCTCCTTTTTGGGGTGTGTCACTTCAAAAGCATCCGCGGAGAGGGTTTTGATTGAGTTGGCTTGTTTTGTTCCAGCACTTACTTTATCTGCTCTTAGGTAGGTAAAGACAGCTACCTGCACAATCCTAACTTTGCTGCTGTAGAGCGTTGCAGATTTCTGTCAATGCATCATGGCTGTACTGTGTGTTCTGGTTTGGGTGGCTTGGAGCCTGTGGATTTAAGCATTAGAAGTGTATAATTGTTATTGCTATCTTTGTGGAAATGTATGCACACACACACACAATTATTCAGGGTGTCCTGATCTAGAGAGGATTGCAAAGAATTGTGAGAGGATTTCAGAATACCAAATGACAAAGTATTAAAAAGACAGATGAAATACGGTATCAATAAATTAGAGTGATGCAAGTGGTAACAGATAATCTAAGCAGTATAAACACTCCAAATTAGCTATAACTACACAGGAACATGATCTTAGAATCACTGTCAGTTGCTCTTGACAAGAGTGCCTTGCTCAGCTGCAGTCAAAAGGCAGACAAATCTCAGGAATTATCAAGAAAGAAAATGAGAATACAACTGAGAAATTTTAATGTAATGTAAATTTCCAGTGCACTCAGTGTCGAATGTTGTGTGTCATTCTGGTCAAAAAGGATGCAATAAAACTAGAAAAAACTACTAAGAAGTTTGACAAGATTATTATCATACTATGCACTAAGAAAAAGTTCCATATTAGGAAGTTTTTCACACTATTCACATCATTAAATTGTAGCATCCATTGCCACAGGATTCTGTGAGGTTCAACTGCAATAGTACAGATCCACCCAATACACGTGTGCCGATTACATCTGACTTCAGTGAAGTTTGGTACAGGGTGACGTAGATACTGACAGAGCTGTTGGAGACCACTGAGAAGGTAATAGCTGACATACTTTGGTTTATGTAAATTTGAGACATAACTATTTAGGGTTGTGAGATGCATGTGAGCAAGACATGTAACAAGTGCTGGTATTCTGTGGGAAGGGGGAGACAGTGACCAGGATGTTACATTACAGTAAGGTTGCTTTTAAATTGAAATTCAGAATTTGTGCATCAGCAGAAGCCTACAAACTGGCTGGTATCTGTAATGCTTTTGTGGTTCCAGGAAGATTAACCGTGAAATACCTGTTGAATTCACACAACTCATGTAATTATGATTGTGCATTATGCTCAAATTAAGTGTATGTTCCAATTTTTGAGAAACTGATCTTCCTTCAGAGGACTCTGCCTCTCTTCTTCAGTTTTGTAAATGTGTTTGATCGATAAATATACTAAAAATCTATTAACACAAAACTGGTAATCTCTAGTAATGAGCCTGTTTCAGAAACTGAGTTGGCTACCATGTGCAGCATACACAACTGTCCCTGGCTGGCCCGTTATTTCCAACTCCTACACGTATTTCTCATCTTTTCCAATAGTGCATTTGCACTACAGGTTCCTTGGTGCTCTACTGAGGGCTTGAGAGCCTCAGTCCTTCTGAGGACTGCCTCCTCCAGACTGTAGTGCACAAACAACCTCAGGAAAATCTCCTCAAGTCGTGTCTGGGTTCTAGGACTCCTGTCAGCACTGTCCCTCAATCCCTTATACCAAGGACAGAGCTTCTTGTTTTCTTAGTAGAGTGTGAACAGTTGGCGGTTTGTTCAGTGTTAGTTACTCAGCCTAAAAAAGAAAAAGTAGAATTTTTTAAAATGGAAAGTGACCATAGCAGCCAGGTAAACAAGAAACCCATGTGAAATAAAGCCAGACAGAGAGACAGTGTATGTCTGTCTGCTCCTGCTCTTTGCAGTAGGTTCTAGACAGGCATTTGTATCTCAAAGTCATCAGTAAGGTTTTTAGAAAAAACAAACCAACAAACAAACAAAAAACAACTCTGTGAGTGGGTTCTATTCCAGACTCTGAAATTAGATCTTTACCAGCCTGGGCAGCTAGCAGAGCGTATCTGGTGGTGGTAGTGATGGTTCATGCACTGTCTGAAATAAGAGTGGTTTTAATGTTCATACTAGTAGGTTCCTACCTGCCTGGTTTGTGTTGGAATGTTTCCTTTCTGTTCATAAAACATTGGTAGTACACACTTCTGCCTATCATGTGATTCTTGGCAATGGGAGCATAGAGGGACTCCGGTTCTAAGGTGACAGTTGTTACTCTATCCAAGTGCCACACTAAAGAACTAGTGACATTTCCTTTCAGAGTAGTTATGCATGGATTTGCATGTTACCTTGAGAGCGGTTTTTAATTGCTCTAAGGAACAAAGCAGATGTCTTGCAGATTTACCTTGTAATTTTTCTAAAAATGGGGCTGATCCCTCCCTCACTCTTGCTACACATACAGACATACTGCAGTCAGCAGCTATAATATTCCATCCTTCTCTTCTACCCAGTCTAACATGATGAAACTCTGTATTCGCTGTAAATCACAAAGGTTTCGTTCATCCAGAAACGTCACACAGAACACCCCTTACCCTTCTTGAGTGTGTTCTTCACACCTGCAGATCTGCTGTCTCCAAGAACAGCCCCAGTAGGGTGTATGTGCTCATCCTCAGAGGAAACAGTATCTCACGGAAGAAGGCTGTGCCATGAACATAGATGCCAACTAGAGATCTCATATTGAGTTGTGGATTGGCCGTTCTTCATTACTGGGAGCCAGAAGTTGCTCCAAGATTGCCAGGTAACTTTTTAATTCTCCTTCTAATTGCAAAGTAGTCTGATAGGAAATGGGAATCCCTCCTGTTGGAATTTTCACAGGGAATAGCCCCATTTGACATTTTCCTTTCAGGAAATAATGAATTTCCCCAGGGGATTAATAAAAAACCCCAGGTATATAGAAAAGCTGCTGCTTTACTGCTTTCCAGATTTGTTCTTTGAATGAAACAGTGGCTGAAGTATGGGCTTCCCCTCGTGTTACACTTTTTAATTTTTTAGCCAGAATGGAAATAATTTTGTTATTAGGTGTTCTCTCACTTGACTTACTGATAAAAGTAGAAGTGTTAGTTTCTCTTCACAGCTTACAAAAATATGTGTGTTTGTGTGGGGGAGTGGTTTAACACAGCTAAAACAACAACAAAAAAATACCCACCACCCCAAAACATGAATATTTTCTCACAAAAAAGGTCAAGAGAATAGGCTCTGTCCAAAAAAAAAACCCCTGTCCTATGACACTTCATTTTTCATCCTCTTATGTTTACAAAGAAGCCCATATTTCCTCCAGTGCCCCTCACAGTCATCGGTGTCCTGTCTACACCTGCTCAGATCAATCGATTTTTTGTTGCATTTTGCACATGGCTTTTGATTCTTTGCAATGTGCCTCTTCATCCCTTTGCTTTCAGGGCTGAGGGTGACTTGCTTTGTGGGTCCTGCATGCAGGTGTGATAAATATTCCTGAGTATGGGCAGTCACACAGATGGCAGGTTTCTGCCGTTAGGTCCAGTGTTTGCCCTCCTTAATGCCGTAGCAGTGTGCCTGCTCTCAATATTCTGTCTTCATCTGTTGTCTACTCCTGTGTAGGCTGCGTGCTGCCAACCAAGTCAGAGACTAGTTAGCTGTCAAACTCTCTTTCCTCTTCATTAGCAGACACAGATCAAAGTGACAAATTTAGGAATTGGGAAATAAACAGAGGCAAGAAGAGTTAAGAGGAAAAATTTCACACAGGCCACAAATATTTGCTTCCTTTCTACCTTGTACTTTTTTTACTTCTGCTGCGCAAAAAGCTGCAGCGAGACAGTCTCCTCAGAATTTTCCATTCACTAAAACAAGCTCTTTACCTTGACTCAACTTGCACAATTCTTTTTGCCCTGCTGAGCTTTTGTGACACTTTTTTGTGTCAGAGTTTCTAGCTACCAAACGTGTTCCATTTTGTGACTATAAACGAAGTGTCGTTTTTGTTTCTCTGCTGCACTGTAGGTGCGAACGTGGAGGCCACGCCATGACTTTGTATTTTACAACGGAAGCACTTATGAATAGAAGCTGATTAAGGCGTTGCTTTCAATCCTGCTTTTTTGAAAGGAACAGGCTTTAGTGAAGCTTAGTTACTTTTCCATAGTAATGTATAACATTAACACCACCAAGTTTCTGGATTTATCTGCTTTGCTGTTCCTAACTGGGCTAACCTGATGGCTGTGGTAAGGCTGTGATTCTAAGGGGTGCCATACATTGTCACCCTTTTATTTTTCTTTCTAGAGAGTCTTGCTTTTCAGTTTAGGTCTGTTCCAATTAAGAATTTGAGGTGATCATGCCTACATTGCTGCATACAGCCCACTAGGAAAAGAAATACTAGCTTCCTGTCTTACATATTTACACCATATAGGATGTTTCTGAATCTCTTGCTCCGATACCCTTCCTGGAAATCATCTTCCACTTGAGCACAGCTGGATCTGGGTGCTAGGAATCCTCACAGTGCAACCTGAGAAGTAACCTGGTCCCTTTGAATTTTTTTCAAGCTGCTTTTCAAATGTCTTATTTCTATGTGAAAGATTGCATGCATGTATTTATAGTAGACAAGTAAAAACATCTTTAGTTTTGTGGAATTGTTTGTAAGTGTCATCATTAGTTTCCATCTAGAAACAGCACTCTGAGTATCAGCAACTACTAGTCCCAGGCTGAGAAAGGACAAAGTCTGGACTGAACTCTGCTGAACAGAAGATGGAAGAAGGTGTTTAAACTCTTGGCTGGCTCAGCTGTGGGGCCAGACACAGAGCAAGCTGAGCTTTGTTTAGCGAGTGGTGCGAGTTCTTCCTGTAACACGCCTTAAAAGGGAAGTTCTGACTGAGGTGGCGGTTTAGCTGTGAGTCATGCAAGTGAAATGTTAAGTTTGTTTCTCAGACAAAAGCGTATCCACATTCCTGAGAGTGGTCTCACCCCTCAGCCTCAGAGAACTTTGTCTTTGCTCGCTGGAAGCAACAAAAAGAAATGGGAAGACTTCTTTCCAGTCTTCTTAATCAAAAAGTCTCTCTACTAACTTGCCTGATAAGTAATTCCAGGGACTGGAGTAGGGAGTGACATGCAGAAAAGGGTCCAGGAAACATCTTTATAATTACACTGTTTGTTACCATGGAGATGTCAGAAAATGGCAGTGTTGGTGTTTGGCAGTTGAACAGCAGCTCCTGCACCTGAGAGATGGTTTTTATCTTTTCCAGTTCATCTCCCATGAGGGGCTGATCTTTCTCTCCTGAGCCATACATATCTTTGTATACCCCTCCCTCAGCAAAACCCACTGTCTTGTGAATACGTGTACAAGTGTTAGCTTGAAGAATGAAGAATGCTTAGTCCTAGTAAGTCACAATATACTGAATATTAAAAATCAAGAAAATACAGAATATGTACAGTCAGCAGCAAATCCCACATATCTGGCATCACAGATCTGTCAAATACATATTAATTATAATTGTTTTATTGCTACTTAGCAGCATGTGTTCCTCAGCAGCAATTCTTGGCACAAGGAAGGTACCAGGGCAAGAGGATGGAAGGGAGGAGAAGGATCACAAGAGCTGGGATAGATATCTGGCCCATATACAGTGACTGGACAGTGAGGTGCCGATGAGTGGGCAGCAGGCAGGAGTTTGCCTTCTCCAAGCAGTCTGCGTGTGTGTGGCAGAGTAGCTGGATGCTCTGCACTGGTATATGGATTGTTTTGGGGTTTTTTTTAATTTCCCCAGCAGTCATTGCAAACTGTTATTTGTGGGGCTTTCTAGTCTAGGTTACACAAGGCTTCCTGACAGTAAATGCCAGCAGCTCTGTTAACCCTTAAGATTTGGGTCAGATTTTAAAATAATGTTTAAATTGGTAATTGAGAATACTAAATGTTCTCATTAAAGTTTGCATAGCCAAAGCTGGGAGCAGGGTTCACTGTGCCCTCTGGTGTGCACAGTCTATAGGTCCACTCATAACAGCACGAGGGAAGTGAAGCTGGTTTTTCTAACAGTGGATTGGCATAGCAGATTTCTGCGTGTCCTCCACGTCGCCCGCACAAGATGAAGACTAGAATTACAAGGCACTGCGCTGAGCTTGTTGTCCTTGGGCTGCCATGGTACCCAGAGACAAGGCACAAACACAGCTGTGATCTGATGGGAACTGACACCACACATGAATGGATGTATTGCCCAAGCACAAATCAGGCATGTAATTTTACAAGTGAGGAAAGAAAAATTCTGTGTCCTGGTTTCCTTTTATCCTAGATGAAGCCCATATGAAAAAAACCCTGTTGAATGTGAGTATTTCTAGCAGTTTTACAGGTGGCAGAGATGAATGTTATTCCTCTTTCCTCTACAGTTTTTGTCCTGTCCTACATAGCTACGGTCCCAGTCTTTAACTATGTATGGGGCTATGCTGACATCTCCTGTGTTCTGTACGTGTCTCAGGGCTGGTCTTTGCTGGCAGTCTCATCCTCAGATTGCTTCATTATCTTCTTAATGTGTTTAGTCTGATGATCCACTATTTGTTGTTCTTTCTTTATGTCACTGAATTTGTCTACACACAGATAACTCCTTGTGCCATAGCTGCAGGTCCATTCAGCAATGCAGTCCCAGGAAGAGGTTGGCAGAGGTGTCCGAGCAGTCCCCCAGACGATTCAGTAACTGCCTGACACTTCACTGCAAATGTCCGGAACATGAGGGCAATGCAGTGTTGGCCACTGCAGAGCCACTCTGATTCAGCCGATTGAAATAAGGTGGTGGGAGGGTATTCTGCAGCTCTGATGAGGGCAGCATGCATCATGAGATGCTGTTTGTAGCCATGCATGCAAGGTTCTTGGCCTCTAAACCTTACGACACTCTACCCCTTTCATACAGAATCACCCTTTCTTAATATCTGATGCAATTAGCCTGGTTCTGTGATTCTGTCCGTTCTCAGGCAACACTTCTCCAAGTCTTCTGATCATAATCCACACATAATATTAGCCTTTAAAAGCTGCTGATATCTCATATTCTGACACTTGCATCAATATGTTAGAGTAATGATGCTGGAATATGCCCCCCCAACAGGCAGTAAAGCAGCTACTTATCATAAAAGGAAGATGCCATGCTCCAAATCACTGAACTGTAGACAAGCTTCCGTTCTCTGCAGCGACCAAGCTCAGGACTATTGCTGAGCTTATGACATCCCCCAGGCTGTTCTTCCCACTCATTACTTTGCCAGAGGGTGCAAATTCATCATGTCATTCACTTCCTCTAACAGTTAATCATCCTCTTCTTTCCAACAGCAATCAGCTTTTTCCCCAGCCAAAGCAGAGGAACATCACACTCTAGTAGCTGTACCTTTCCTGAAGATCTTCAAATGTCCTTTTTTATTTACTGTGAGACAACTGATAGAGCGCAGCTGCCAAGCAGCTTTTTGAGTTCCACCCCTGCATAGCAGTACAGCACATTTACAGCCCCAGGTTTCAGAGAAATAAGCCATCTAGCAATGTCTAGCAAAATAAGCCATCTAGCAATTTATTTTGTCATACGTTCCTCACTGAAGAGTTGTAAGGTGGTTCTGGATGGTATGGTGTATGTTCTTCCTGGACTGAGCTGCCCTTGGGACAGGAAACTTGGGAGGTGGAAGTCTTCTCAATTGCCTTGATAAGATTCTCCAAGAATTCTGAGGAAATAATTGGTTTCCTTTCATAGCAAGAGCAACTTTTCTGTGTAACAGGTGTTCGTTGTGAGAGCCAGAGACCACGTTAGTTACAAATGTGTGGTTTTGACAAAATAGATAGCAGACTTTGGGGAGAGAAACCTTCTTAAATTCTTGTCTGATTCTGATTTTTCATAGGACTCTATGTATTGGTGGGAACAGGGGCTGTCATGACCACAGTTGGATTTTTTGGGTGCTGTGGAGCAGCGCGGGAGTCTCAGTGCTTACTTGGAGCAGTAAGTAAAAGGTTTCAAGGGCCTGGGCCGCACAGGAAAATCATTCAAAAGCATATGCTTTGTGTTATTAGTGGAAAGATCTTTGCTGTCCAAGACCTGAAATGTTTTATGTCCTTTTACTGGCTAATCTAGCATCTCTAGCTATGATGCTATTGCAGAGCTTCTACACACGAAGCTGTTCCATTGCTTGTCTCGTGATATATTTCCTGAAATTACCTTTTTTCCTTTCCGAAGCTGCCATCTGTGAGCCACATCTCTGCCATTTCCACTTTTGTTTCCATATTACAAGAAATCTGACTTGACGCCCTTGTTACAGACCCAGCTTTCTCTGAGTTCCTGTGTGAGCTGTGAGGCCTGGGCAGGGATGAGGGACTGAGTGGCAGTCCGTATGAAGCAGAATTGTGCAAGGTGTATTAATACAAGACTCTCTTCTTCCTCGGCAGTTCTTTGCTTGCTTGTTGGTGATATTTGCAGCTGAGGTCACTGCTGGAGTATTTGCCTTTATAGGCAAGAAAGTGGTAAGTAGCAAGCAACATCTAATGTAATAATAGGGCAGTTATGGATTCCAGTGCCAACTGACCTACAATCTGGCTCTTGCATAGGAAAACTTTCCAGGAGACTTTTCCCAGGAAGATGCTCTGACGTGCTTACGTGGAGTCAGTGAGAGCCTGTGTTATCACAAGTCCAGAATGGGGTGCAGTTTTTGCCCCTCTCTGTTTAAGAAAATCTGTAGGTGTGGTTCAACCTTACATCCACAAGGAACATCAAGTAGAACTATATGATAAGAGGGTAAATTGCTTGGAAAAAGGCTGACCAAATTCAAGCACTGAACTTCTCCAACTAACAGCATTTAACCAAAACACAGAATACAGCATGTGCACGTTCTGACCCGTGCAGAGTCTGTCTGAACGCCATCAGGCCACAAAACCTCCTACTTTCCAGTTGTGGTACCTCAGTTTACCTGGCATAATTTTCTGTTCTGGAGGTTGATAACACAAGCTGGAAGTCTGCACTGGATTGGGAGTAAGACTTATTTGCCACTCACTTGGAAAGTCTGATTTCTGCAGGCAATACAGGAAGCCCAGAAAATCTATGAAGACGTTTATGATGACTATATGAAAAACCCTGGGGGGAAGGTCAACAGGACTATCTATCGCTACCACTTGGCTGTGAGTAGTCCTCCCGAGCTTTAACACCTTGCACTACTACTGTCATATTACCCTTTAAAATTCAGAATGCCTCCCACTGAGGTATGAAAGAATAGAACTGAGTGTTACTTAAAATGGAGCTAGAGGCTCACAACCCAGGCTCCTGATGGCTCTGTCAGAATTCTGTTTTTCAGATGCCAAGCGATCCCTACCTTTGAAAGTGAAAATGGCCAGGCTGTTAAATTTCATGTAGTGCTTCTGGTCTTTGTTGTGCAGAATATATGACTATTATGGCCCTTGTGGATATTAAAATCCAAGAATAAATACTCACAAATACAGAGAGGTAGAAGGATCTGAATCTCTGCATTTGCCAGAGGAAAAAAAACCTGTCACCTGTGTCCCAGGACCTACAATGGGGCAGATCATGTCACTGACTGAACCAAGTAGGTAAAGCAGCAAAAGTAAATATGTGACTCAGTTCAGGCCACCCAAAAAGTTAAGTATCTGAATCAGAATCTGTGACTTCCTGAATCCTATTTGTGTCCATCCTATATCTACACTGCCTCCCACAGAGATCAAGCCCAAGCTTTGTCGCTCCTTGCAGCATTCCCACGTTCTTTAGAACAAACATTTCACAACCTCAGACCCTTTTGTCCTTCTCCCACAGCTGTTATTTCTGACCCAAAAAATTCCCAGCATTTTGTGGGAGATAGGCAAACAGGAAAAACAAACCCTCTGAAACACACTGATTTATTACTGTCTTCAAAACCAGCACTTTGTTTTGTCAGAAACAGATTCCAGCATTCTCTGTTGTAGCTTTCCTGCACTGCCCATAATTCTGTATGCACTGTTTGAACTTTCTCCTTTCTGCCTTTAACAACAACTGTTTCTTTGTAAGCCAGTGATCTGCTTTTCCAAAACCCATCTGTTTGCTTTGTTATGAGATACTGTGATAAAAATCCCTTCTGGAAGTTGTTGTTAATACAAATTTGTCTGTTTGCTATGGCCTCAGACCATTGAAACTGATTTTTGAGAAATCTGGCCCACACAGTTGGAACTCTACCAGAGGTAGCAGTTAATATAGGAAATAAATTTATGACTTGATCTGTATTTTCTTTTTTTTTTTTTTTTAGTTAGTTATTGTCTCACTTTCAGTATGAAAGTAGTAACTCACTTTCAGTGTGAAACAAGCCTATGGTTCCCCCTTCTTTGATTCTTCATATGTCTCTCTCTTTCATTTAGCTCCAGTGCTGTGGTAAAGATAATGTGGAACAACAAATGGGATTACCCTGTCCAGAGAATATCCAGATGCCAAAGGCAAGTGTCCTCTGCTCTGGGTGTTCTAATCACTTTTTCCATGTCAATTGTTTAGTAAAATTGGAGATATTCTATAACTAAAAGAAAGGAAGAACTTCCTTTTTATCTCGCAAATTCCAGCATGAAATTCCATATGAAATGGAGCAGAGTGGAAGCAGGTGTAAATTGGAGGTCACATGGAACATGCCCAGCCCTCCTTTCTGAAACCTGCTTGTAGCAACCCATGGTAGCTGAGACAGTATTACATAACCTGAAAAGAAAAGCGGGAAGGACGTAGCAGAACAGGAGTTCTGAGTGACAAGCCCCATGAAGGCTGAACTTTGGCAGTGCCTGCCTGAATCAGGCATGGAGACTCCTGACTAGAAACTTAGATGGCGTTAAGAATGAGACTGTCGAATCTGCTTGTGAGTACGTTGTCAATCTGAAGGGCCAACCTTCCTGATTTAGCATGGCCTATCATATAAAGGATTTTAAGTTTATGGGAAACTTTAAAAAGTAAGAAAATTACTTGTATGTGTCAGCCTGTACAGGCAAGAAGTATAGATGTCTCACTAGAAAAGGGAACATGCTGTTAAAATTGTCCAATGAAACACAAGGCATAGATGCAAGAATTAGGACAGAGATTGCAGTAATATTTCCCAAGTTTATCTGTTGTTTAGTGAGAACAGCTGACAGAGTTGGTTGGAGTATATTTTTCTAGGAGTAAAAATCTTTCAATTTTGTTTTTAATAGAACTGCCTGGCTGAAATCCAGAATGTAATTGATGCTGATCTGCGTTTAGTTGGAATTGTTGGAATTGCAATTGCTGGCATTGCAGTGAGTAAATCCATGTTCTCGCTCTCAAACCTATATTTAAGCCCAGTACCCCATCCCTTACTCAAAGCTTCGTGGAAGGTGTTTTGCAGCAGCTGGTGAGATTCCTCAAAGGTGCAGCTATTCTCATCGCTTTCTGTGTGCCCTCTTTCTGTGTGTTGCCTGCACTGGTGCAAGCAGACTTTCATGACTTCGTTTTACCAGTTCATTTACCAGTAGGAAAGCAGAGTGCATATGAATCAAACTGGAAAGCAGAAGGCTGTAGCAGCGTTTCTTCTGTTCCAAAACAACTGCAGACTGATGCTTTAGGCTCTCTGAGGATCCATTCCTTAGATTTCATAAGGAATAGAGAGTACCCACCCTTTGTACAGAAATGGCTTTCCAGGAAAACGCTGGCTCTAGCATTGGTTCAATGTGAAGGATAGTTTGTAAACAGATTTTCTAGGTCACAGATCCAGTGATCAGTATGTCTTTTGTTAAAGGAACAGGATTTAAACTGCATAGCATTCAGAACAGCATTTCTTTCCTAAATGTGTAGCACCCAGTTACATGCAGCTGTTTCATCAAATTGTGTCATCAAAGCGTCAAAAACTTTCCTTACAGCCTGCCCTGTCCCACAAGCGTGTACTGCTGTATTCCCAAGAACTGCTCCTTCCCGACAGACACCAATAGATGTCACCCTGCTGCAGGGATCTGGAGGAGTGGGCAGGCATTTCCCAGCACGCCTGTGCCCTGACTTCCTTCGGACTCAGAACCCAGCAGCAATCAGAAGCAGCATAAGGAGCCAGAATATTAGCAAAAAAATACACCTTTAGCTGCTCTGAAGGGCGGGAGGTTCATGGACTTATATGGACACTTAGAAACAGATGAAGGGTTTATGTACATAATAGAAACCATAGCATGGGTAAAGGGGATTAAACAATCCTGTGATTTGTATAAAACATGAAGGTGTACTCAAAAATACAGCAAAGCAACATGGCCAGGACAGAGTTCCAATAACCTCATTGCTCAGATACAACAGAAGTTATGAAATGATAACCTCTGTAGCAGCAGAAACAGGTCTGTACATTTTTCTGTGCTTGTTTCTGACACTTCATTCTGTCTCCTCCCTCCTTAGGGAAGGGATAGGATCTCAGTGGTGTAGCTGCCTGATAGCATTGCTTATCCCCATCATCAGAAAAAAGCATGGGGAGGTAGCTGCCAACTGCTTTGGAGAATCAACCTATGGCAAAAAACAAATTCCTGGAGACTCTGGCAACACCCACTGTTCTCTGCTTTTAACGTTCCCGCTAGTTAACTAGTTACCCAATATGAACAGAGCTTTAAATTTAATGTGCAGTCTTGGTCTTGAGTAGCAACTGTTAAGAGCTTAGCTTTCTGAAAAGCTGCAATGCACAGCACCAGTTCCAGAGAACTGGCTCCTCTGGAATCATTCTCTGCTCTTAATCAAAGGCGTGTACAACATCCCACGTAGGAGTATTCTGAAACTCAGGACCTTTTGGTGCAATACTAGACATAATACCAATAGCGACAGTTATTGATGTCAGTGAAATTTATGTTAATAATATTAATGTTCGGAGCCGTTACGCTGGCCTTAATGTTTAGACCAAAGAACAGAGAAACTAGCGTGAGCAGATAAAATCGTGGCTTTAAGTATCGGTGACATCTCTTTGATGTTAATTGTCTGATGTCTTGGGGGTTGTAGATGGAAGCAGGCACTTGCTACTCTGCCATAAGAACCTTCAGATTGTTCTGATATGCAGACTATTTTATAACTGTTTAAGTGGATCCCTAAATTGCATCCCTTCTCTTCTAGATCTTTGGCATGATATTCAGCATGGTTCTGTGCTGTGCGATCCGTAACACGAGAGACATGATCTAAAACTGTCACTGCACAACTATGTCCCAGGAGTTCCAGACTAAGCTTTACAAGAAGTGCTCTTCTACCCAATTTAATAATTGTAATGCATTTTAATTAGTGTTTTAACATACTGAGAGGAAAATATCCCATTAGATGAGCAGGTGAATTGTATTAGTTACAGTAAAATGGAAGTGAACAAAAAAGGGTTTTAAAATGTCCTTTTTAATGAAAAAAGCAAAGGTACATCTAAGACTAATTTGATTTTTAATGTTTGTATATGTGCAATTAAGAGTTTACATATCTATAGATATTGTGTAAGCACATACATATCTCTCCTTACAAACATATACATGCACACGGGCAGGTACCGGTCGGTACCCGCAGTACCTTGTTCAGGTCAGTACGTGCAGATGGAGTACGTTGTGTGTGCAGGTTTGCACGCATGTTCTTCCAGAGTCCCACTACGCCAGAGTGTGCGCACACCCACAGGTACACAGTGCTTGAAAGCCTTTCACATTGAGCCCCTGTCTGCCAAGAATTAGCAGAGGAACAAATGCCATTTTAAGAAGTAAGACCTATGAACCATTTTGGAACTGCTCTTTCCAAAGCCCAAACAGAGTAGAATTAATAAAATTGGACTTTATTTAAAGAAAACCAATAATGCCTAAGGGCCTGCTCCAGCAACTTCAATTCATGTGAGTAGACCCATTGACTTCACTGTCACACAGGGACTGGATTTTTATTTTTTTTTTTATTGGACCCTTCATGCAAATACAGAAAGCTCTGGGGAAGGAAACATGTCCAAGGAGATCCAGGCTAAAGGAAGAGGGGGAAAGAGGCAGGAAGCTGGCAAGATAACACAGTCATTTGGGAGCAACTGCAGTGCAAAGTGTGTTTAAGCTTCCCAAGCTAGCCCGAGACACGCACAGACACACACACACCAAAGAAAAATAATCTATGAGCTAAAGGGGCCATGAAAATCTTTATGCAGAAGTCTCTCTATCCTGCAAGACTCTATATGGTATATACTGGTGCAGGAGTGGAGCCTCTATCCAGAAAAGCAGCAGCTTTGTCAGATACTCTGTAGAATCTAACTGGCCTGTGGAAGCCAACCCAAGAGTGAAAACAGTCCAAGAAAGACACGCAGCACTTTAATATCCTCTGTTTCTGCTTCTGTGACTATCACAGCTTCCATGGGGCTCTTACCTCAACCTCTCACCCTTTCTTGCAGGTATAAGGCAGGAAAGACAGATGGGACATTTTTACAGAGCCATAAAGTAAATTTTCTTACTGGCACCTTTAGAATAAATGTCAGGTAAAAAAAATTACACTGTGTGCTTGAAATACCTCAGGGCTTGCGTTTACATAGTTTGTTTCTATATTTTTATTGTTCTATTTGTCATATTTATTCATAAGAGAATGTTCCTTTTTAAAAGGGCCTAGAAGGGAGAAAGGTTGTCCCCAAAAGGGGAAAATAAATTACATCAAAGGCTCAGAATCTCCCAAGTTTTTGCTTACTTGAGATAATTTACCATTTCAGAGAACAGCTTTTTGCTAACAATACCCACATAGCAGCTCTGTCTCTCTGATGATCACTAGTTCAGATTTGTGATGCAGTTGTTCCATACATGGAAAAGTTCAGCTAAACTATATATCTCATTGAAAGGGTCCATGATGTCTAACAGAATTTGGCATGTACAAGTCATGGGGTCTTTATTCCACTGAAACACGATGGAAAGAAATGGGATTTCAGAAAACGTGTGCTCTCTAGTGTGCATGTTTGTTTGGAACATACATCCCTCATGTTTATCTCTCATTTCCCAAAGAAACTCAAGACTCCCATCACTTTTCTGTTACTTCAGGACTGGAAATGATGTTGCTGTTCCACGTATCCGATTTAATTGACACATCTTGCTGTCTTCTACGTGTATCTCTTTAAATTGTTCACCCACAAGCTGTGATGCTGAGACAGCCGTGCACTAAACGCTGGGTGTGCGGCAGGCGCTGCCAGCTCGGCAGTGTCCAGGCCCAGCTTCAGGTACCAAGCTGACAGGGAGACGCTGTGTCACAGGCCAGGGAAGAGTTAGGCGGTATCACTGCCCACAGCTCATTAGCTGTGGATGCCATGGAACAGTAGGGCCTGGGACCTCATTGATTCTGCAAGCATCAGATCAGGAAACAGGGCCCCGATCTGCTGCCTGCTCCTAAGAAAGGCTCAGCTGGGAGAATGGCACTGGCAGCACATCCATGAGGCTGCCAAGCTGAAACTAAGAAAGTAAGATTCTTACAGCAGACAACTGACATAGCCAAACCAATTTCCTGGATCCCAGGTACATTTCAGACTGTCACTACAACTGGTTCTGCTCTAAATAGGTAATTGGATAATATACAGCTGGGGTGTTTTCTCCCAAGGTGATACTGACAGAAAGAAGAAACCTGTGTGCAGTGTCATTTACCATTCAAAGCAAGGCAGCTTTCCAGGAAAACCAGTAAAAATAGCACAATAGGGAAGCCAGTGGTTCAGGTTCCAAGATTATTGCCCTAAAAACCAGGACACAGGGACAGAAATGTGCTGCAAACCAAGCTATTTTGTTCTGTTACACTCCCCGCATAATGACAGCGTTTTATTTATTTTAAACACATCTACATATAATTGCTTTTAATTCCTCAGATTTGTAGCACCAGAATGTAACTACAGGACCAGAGCTTACTTCTTTATTTGTTTACTGTTTCTTGAACCAGAGCTTACTTCTTTATTTGTTTACTGTTTCTTGAGTAATTTGGAAGATGCCTACTCCTGCTTTTGAGACACACTGAAGAAAAAGGCAGCTTGCAGAAACTTCTGTTGCTTCCCCAGCCCCCCACTCCCCCAGAAGTACAAAACCATCTTAGTGCCTTATGGAAACAGGGAAGAGTGGTACAAAGAAAACTTTTATAAATTCAGATTGGAACAACCTAACTTTCTGTTGAAGTGTTTTAGGTTTGTGTTTTGTTGTTTGGTTTTTTTTTCCCTTCCTCTGAACACTGCATTTGTTTTTCTGAGCATAATTTCTGCTTACACTCGAGGGTTTACTGCTATTTAGGTACACAGGATACTTGCACTGCATATCGGAAACAGAATAATACCAGTTACTGGTTTAGTTCTCTTAAGTTATTGGTATAATTTAAGATGGAAATGAACATGTTATGCATCTACTAGTGCCTTTAACGGAATCCAGAGATAAAGCCTCTGTTGCTGTTTCCTGTTGTTGTGAGGTGCATATTTGCAGTTTTCTCTGCATCTTAGTAATGGAAACTCTTTTTTAACTCATTGAGGGATAGGGAATATAGCAGTTCTTTCCCTGTCCAAGCTGTAAGAACTCTTTCCTGTTGCTTTTAGACCATAGCTAGTTGACAACTGCAATTTCTATTCAGGAGTTCGAGTAGCCCTTTTTAAATGCTCAGATGCCACAGGCAGGGTTATGGCTGTCAGAATTGGATATAGAGTGTGCACAGTTTACTGTGCTGCTGCTCTTTCACTTCAGCTCTTGAAAGTGCAAAGTCTTCTATATTTGTCAACAGTGCAAAATCATTTACAAGCAACTACACCATACGTCTTCAATAAGAAAGCTTTTCAAGGGTAACTAAATCCAAACCAGTATCTAAACTTTCTCAAATACAGTCCAGGCTCCAGAGTTGCATGCCAAGATCTATTAACAAACTCCAGTGCTTGTATGCACCAGATAAACAGTAACTGCCGTGTAAGTCAGCAGAAGGACCCGCTGAGTCCTGTCCCTTGCACCTGTTTCAGAGGAAAGTGACAACAGATCACACCCCTCCAGGTGATAATTCTGAAAGCTTATCACATGTGTTTTCTTCTCCTGTCAGTTTGTTCTAAAGTATAAAGATGTAAATTGTTGATGCCCTTATTATATCACTAAACATCATTATTCACACTTCCCTTGCCCAGTGTTTTTAAGTAGCTGACTTCAGTGGGAGCTTCATTTGTTACAGGAAAACCTCAGCCATTTTTGATACCTTGCAGAGATTGCACAGGAGTTGATGAAGCACAGCCCTGTAATATCCCTACAATGAAGACTCATATTTCACTTTTCTTCATACTGATAGTTTTATAGCAAAATATCTTTCATATGTATTGAAAAAAGAAAATGAGTTATCTTAAGCCTTCAAATGCTATATTGTGCAGCCTTTGGAGGCTACTAATTAACAGCATCAGATACCATTCATAGAAAATGTATATAGATAAAGCTTTTCAATCTTACTTCTTCCTCTCTGTTGGTGCTCCAGCCACTA
>NW_010316379.1:24981-25377 GCF_000700745.2 Antrostomus carolinensis
CTACGTTCTCCAAGACACAAACCACTGCCAATATAATGTATTTGTTCCTATAGCACAAATTCGGATTTTGGACAAAACTGGCATATCGGTTCATACTGCAGCAGAATTACCTCCATGGCAGCTTTCTTCGAGAGAAACAAACCAACCAACCAACCGATTCTGTTGCTGAAATCAGCTTTCACTTCCCTTTACTCTCATGTGTTCTGAAGTGGCGTTTTATCACCTTTTCTGTCTTGAACTTGAAACAACTTTCTAATAAAAATAACCTGAAATAAGCAGCTACCGGAGAGAACGTGTCCCTGTGCCCGGCCGGGCGCGCCCAGAGCCGGGCCCCCCTCAAACCCCCCGGCTTCCCCCTCGGGAGGTTCCGCGACGCCCCCGGCCCCCGTGAGCGCG
>NW_010316380.1:0-212 GCF_000700745.2 Antrostomus carolinensis
GTTTTGGTTCGGGATTGTTGCTCCTCTGGGACTGATATCCGGGAATGGGCTGGGCTTGGCTGGTGAGTGATGAGCAGTTGCACTCTGTATCACATTTTCATATTTTGTTACTGTTATCATTATTATTTTTATTTTATTTCTATTATTAAATTGTTCTTATCTCAATCTATGAGCCTCCTTACCCTTGTCCCTCAATCCTCTCCCCTATCCCC
>NW_010316381.1:0-224 GCF_000700745.2 Antrostomus carolinensis
TGCAAAAGCGAGGGCAAAACGCCTGGAAACCCGCGGAATTTTAAGGCGATGTTTCCTATTACGGGGAAGGAGAGGGAAGCCAGCAACTAATAAATCCTTGCTTCAGTTTGTTAAAGCTACAAGTTCCTTCTGCTCAAAAGCTTCCAGAGACGAAAATTACTTTCTAAACAAACTTGTTCTACTGCTCTTTGACGGAAAAAGGGGAACAAAAAAAAAACCAAAAA
>NW_010316381.1:629-925 GCF_000700745.2 Antrostomus carolinensis
CGCACACGGCCGGCCCCGCTCGCTGCTGCCTCCGGTTTTCACTGCCTCGCTTCTTCAAGAGACCGCGGGGAGAGGATTCATGCGGGATTTCCGTAAATCTGGGGTTTCGGCCTCTTTGGGGGCTTTTTGCGGTGTCGTCCCCCCCTCTCCCCCATCCCACAGCGCTGCGTTTGCACGCGAGCAGGATCCGGCCTCTGTATCTCTGCAGCGCCGTGATGGTCCCATAAATCTCAGAGGAGGGGGAAAGGGCGGAGAGAGACGCTCGTCGAATTGAGAAACCAAAAGAAAGAGAAAAT
>NW_010316381.1:1058-1274 GCF_000700745.2 Antrostomus carolinensis
CCATCCAAAGGAGCAGGACGCATTGCACGGTGAGGGCGAAACGTGCAGCAAAACCATATTCCAGAGAGAGAGAGATAGAGAGAGATCCCAATCTGTCTTGCTTTGACAGAAATGTCCTGCTCTGCCCTGCTTTTGTGCAAAGGCTCTGAAGTTTGCATACAAACCGAAATCGAAAGCAGCTGCAAACATTTCAGCCCTCCTCCCTTTCCCCCCACC
>NW_010316382.1:0-7454 GCF_000700745.2 Antrostomus carolinensis
TTTTAAGATCATCAAGTCCAACTTTAACTCGGTGCATTGTCCTGAGGCTGATACCATCCGTGACATCCCTGGTGTGGGACCCACAGGACCTGCAATCTGGAAGCCATCCCCTGTCTCGATGCTGGGCTGCTGCTGAGTTTTCCTTCTCCCCCTGTCTCCCTTCATTTCCTTTCTGGCTCTCACCAAGCTCCTTCTGTGGTTTGAGCACTTCAGCTGCTCCTGCTCTGCTGCTTCCCCACCTGAAGCTCTAATCCTCCACCGATGACGTCACCAGGGGTTGTTGTGGCAACGGTTGGGATGAGGTCAGGAGGAAGGGATGGCTTTTTCAGGTGGGGAAATAGGCAGCACGGCCGCCTTTGGCTTCGAGAAACCAAAGCAGCTCTTTGCATGTAATAAAGAGAGAGAGACTGGAAAACCTCTGTTGCCTGTCCAGAAATTGCTTCCAAGGAGAAGGGGCTAGGTTGGTCCCTGAGGGAATCCCTGGCTCGGAAGGGTTTCTCCCTGGATGAATTTGGCCTGTTGTTTTTCCATCAGCAGCTTTTTAAAGCTATGGGGTTGGGGAGCCCTTACAGTCGGTTTAATGGCTGGGGGGGGTCCTGGTGCCGCGGCAGGAGTGGCTGTGTGGTGTAAACCAAAGGGAGAGGAGAGCTGGGGATGAAGGATGGTGGCTTGTTGGTCGTGACAAGGGGTAGAGATATGCTGGAAAATGCCCTGGGAATAGCATCCTGGTTTTGCTAGGACAGAGTTAATTTTCTTCTTAGGAAAGGGGAAAATGAGGTGCAGGTAGAAAGCTGCTCCCTCATGGAGAAGGACATGGAGAAGGTTGATGCCTCAGTTTCCTCATCACTCAGGTGAGGACGCAAAGGCTGACATGAGGAGGTGACCTGACCATTGCCACAGTGATGCTGGACCAGCCCGTTCCCCATAGGATGCAAACTCCCCAAGCTCAATCCCTGTGGAGCAGAACCTTGGCTCCCAGCTGGATGTGGACATCTCCACGTGCTGGATTCGGCCGAGACAAGCTGGGGTGCTGGGAGGGGCTGAGTTCTGCCTCCCGAGCTGTGTGTAAAGAAGCAGGAATTTGCAACCCCAAGTCTCAACCGGAGCCAAATGGCCCCACTCCACTGGCCCTGGCAGGGCTGGGACTTCTGCCAGGAGGAGCTTTGGCCTGGGATACCCGACAGACTTGACAGCAGCTGCCCAGCTGGATTTTCCATGCGTGATGCTGAATTTACAGTGCCGGATGCTGGAGCGATTGCTGGCTGGCTTGTCGTTCAAGCGTGGTCTTGCTGAGATCAGAGCATCTGTGTCCTGTCCCTGCAACCAGAAAAGGGGACATTGGGCACTTGGAGTGACAAGAGCAGTGGTTGCAGGAACAGAATCCCAGGGAGCAGTGGTTCCAGGGCCCACAGAAGTGCTGGGACCCCAGGGAGGGTGAGGGCCAGGCATTTTTCTCAGTGTTTATAAATCCTTCTGGAAATCCAGTCACTGGGCCACACAGACACCCCAAAGTGGTCACTGTGGACATACTGAGACCCCTTCTCCCAAAAAGCTGCACCCCAAAGTACTTGGCAATTTGCTTTCCCAAGAATGTTCCACCTGGGAGTCACCCCACATCCTAGTCCTGGGATTTTCCTCCAAGCCAAGGACTACAGGGACCTTGGGAATGTGGGATTCCTCATCCCAAGCCCCTTTGGGATCCTGCTGTGGGTTTGTCCATCTCCCACACCACCATGGAGTTCTTTTACTTCTTCCCCCACACTCCAGAGCTGGTTTAATCAGCTCCCAGTTTTCATTTCATGCCTTTCTCTCTCTCTCTCTTTTTTGAGGGGGCAGTGAAATTTATACAATATTTAAGCAGCATAGTGGAGTCCTGGAAGATATTATTAATGTAAAAGGGACAGGCTGGAAATGCACTTGAACCTGGTTACAATTAGAGGGTGATTTTTCTAAAGGTCAATGAATTCAGATAATATCCACAGGGGGGAAAAGAAATTTAATACCTTTTTAGTGAATTAATTAATTATAATATTATATCGGCTTGGGGTTCTTTTCCAGAGTGATTAAGGGAACGATCTGTCTTCGGAGAGGCTGGGGGAAGTCAGCGAGCAAACGTAAGACTGACAGAGGGAAGGGAGAGAGGGGGAGAGCTGGGGAGAGTTTAATGGGAGAATAATGGAGCCTTTTCTTTCCTTTAAAAACTTACTGTATTTCCAGACCACATGATCCCTGCCTGCCAGTTCCAGACCCTTTTCTCCTCATGGTCTCTCCAAAGGTTGTTGAAAGGATTATATTTGTATTTTTATCTCTCCAAAGTGGCTTTGGATGCTTTAGCATCTGGGATGTTAGACATGATGCAGGAGTGACCAAACCCTCTGTGACAACCCCATCCTTGATGCCACCAGCATTGTGCCCCAGAGCTGGCAAAGTGGATTTTGCCAGGTCTGTGTGTGGGGACATGGTGTCCCCAGGAGCCACCAAGAGCTGTGGCCTCGGCATGGAGCTGCTCCCAACCCCAGGGAGCTCTGCAGCCCCAGCCCTCAGTAGTGTTGGTTTATCTGCAGCCTGAGCTGAGGCTGGAATTTACACTCTCTGCTAATCCAGCCAGCCCCAGAAA
Source organism: Antrostomus carolinensis (assembly GCF_000700745.2). Classification (NCBI taxonomy): domain Eukaryota; kingdom Metazoa; phylum Chordata; class Aves; order Caprimulgiformes; family Caprimulgidae; genus Antrostomus; species Antrostomus carolinensis. The sequence continues at coordinate 2,618 of NW_010316382.1, forward strand.
TTAATTACAGTCTTGTACATTAAAAATTAACATAACCTTTCTGGATATATGTTCTTATAGCACAGGAGTGGGCCAGAGTCCCTCAGCTGCCTGTAATTGGAGCTGCTTTTCTTCTAATTCTTCTCCCCCCCTGTATTTTTTTTAAAGATGTGGACATTTAAACTCATTAATCACAGAGCCTGGTAGCTGGTAAAGTTTAAGAGGTTTGTAATTGCGTTTGGTCCTGGCAGAGTTTGCAGGGAAGGGAGGGAGAGGAGGTGTCTCTCCTTTGTTGTGAAGGTTTGAGTGCCCGTGGGCTGGGGTGGGAGGGAAGAGAAGGGGGATGACTGTTGTCACCCTTGTTGGGGTAACTTCTAGCATGGGTAGGGTCCCAAAAACCTGGCAGGGAGGTCATCAGGGCTTGACTGGAGGAGAGATGGGCTGGAAGGTCTTTTGCAGAAGTTGCTCTATGATCTCTTGCACGCCCCGTGCAGATGCACTTCCAACAGCTACTTGTACTCCAGAATAAAAGCAGCATTTTCTACTGGGGTGACAGTGCATTTCCACCCTTCTGCTGAGCCACAGGCTTCCAACATCTTGGCCCAGCAGGTCCCAGTGGGGTCGATGTGACACTGGACAGCCCAGGGGGTGACTCAGGCTCTGGGGGCTGAGCTGAGCCCTGTGGATTGAATGTTCCCGCTGCTCCTCTCACTGCTTGGCTGATGAGTGGTAACCCATGGAGTGGTGGTCATGGGATTGCTTGAGAGAGCTTGTATCTGCTGTTAACGTGCTTCTAAAGCAACGTGGGTGTCATGGGCACAAAGAGCATCCTTGCACGGGGATTTGCTCTCTGCTGCTGCAGCATCATATCCCTGGGCTTCTGTCCCTCTGGTCTCTGCTTTCCATCCAGGGAGATGGGGCTGGAGCCCTCTGCCCGACCTCCCTCTGGGTGCTGGGGGAGATCTGGGGTGGATCTGCTGGGTGATGCTGCTGTGCCAGGGCAATTTCCTGGAGAAGGGGGTTTGGAAGGACCAAGTTGTGATGCTGGGCTGTGCTGGTAGCTCAAAACTCAGGCTGTGCCCTGGCAGGATCTGGTACTGCCCATGTTCTCCTGCTCCTCCTGGGGAAGCCTTCATCTCTCAGCAGGCTCCCTCCTCCTCCATTGCCTCCAATGGTGCAGAGCACTTGCCAGGCCTTTGGACACGTCTTCTCTTCCCTCCTTCTCCATCTCTCCTTAAAACCTCACCATCTTTTTTCAAACCAGTCCTTCCATTTCTCTTTCCTTCCCTCTTCCACCACCACCACCACCTCCCTCCCACCACCTCCACCTCCCTTAGCCAGCCAGCGACTGCCGGAGAGAGCCAGCTCGCTCCCATTGTGCTATCTTTGGGTCCTAAATTAAAATTTATGACATCTTGAAATGAGCAGTGAGGGTAATTTTGCTTCTGAGCGAAGATGCTAATGAGTCCCCTTAATGGCGTGAATAAGGAGTTGACGGGTCGTGTGTCACTTTGCGCAGACCGTGCTGGTGGTGTAATGGCCGCAGTAAGTGTCTGTAATTATACCCTGTCTCACTGTATTTTGGCAGCCGTTGTGGGAGAGCAGGAGGCTCAGCCGTGTACAAGGCAGGGGGGGAGAGAGAGAAGGGAAGGGGGGGGAAATTTCCAGCACCTCCTGTGCTTCCTCTCTGCTCCCTGGACTCCTTGTCCCTCCAGCTCTGCAGTGGTGGCTTTGCCGGGCTCAGCTCTGGTCAGGAGGTGGTTTGTCTGTGTTTGGTTTGAGGAGGTGCTGCTCCATCTCCCATTTCCTTTTCTCCACTCAAAAACAAGGGGATAAATCCACATGTCCTCCTCTGCCACGTCAGAGCCAGGGCTGTGGCAGTGTCCCTGAGGTGGGACAGCACAGACCTGTTGGACCCAAATCCATGGGACAGCCCTGCTCACAACCACGGGGCCATACAGGGTCCGTCATCACCAGCCCCCAAAATGCAAGGTCCTGGCTCTGTCTGTGGAGCAGATGGGGGGTCCCCTCCCATGGCCAGCACTGAGACCCCCCCCAGCTCTTTGACTCTGCTGCTGTCCTGGTCTCTGCTTCCTTCCCAGCTTATTTCTTCCATGGGGTTACTCTTGAGGGTTGTCCTGACCTTATTTCACTCCCTTGGGAGTTTTTCTGCTACTCAACGTGGTGCTGAAAATTTCCCACAGAGAGATAATTAGTGTAGAGGCAAGAAATTACCCCTGTTCCTCCTCAGGGTGTAAAACCAATCCCTGTCACTTGGGCAGGAGTTGAACCCTCCGGTGTGGTGGGGAGATGGTCCATCTCCCAGTGATGCTCCACACCGGCTCCGTTGGGCTCCAGCCTGGTCCCTTGGCCTGGCACAGACCTGCTGCCTCCAAGAAACTGTGTCTGGGGGGTTTGGCCAAGCAGGACAAGGCTTTCCCATCCTGGCAGGGGGAGATGTTGGGAGCTGCTGTTTTGAGGAGTCATTTTGTAGTCAAGCTCTGTGCACGTACGTTTGGGACTTGGTGCCACGTCCTGAGCAAGGTTTTGCTCAACTGCAGCATTTGGAGGACTGGGCATTGCTTCAAAAAGCACAAATTGGCTTTCTGAAGGTTTTTATCTGTCCAAGGAGATTATTCTGTGGACCACCTCACTCCCAAGCCTCTTAAAGACCATAAAACCTTCCAGTCTGTGCTCGAGTTGTTCATTTCTTGGCAACACCCACTCAGCAAGGGGTGGGATGGTGGGTGAATATGCCAAAGCCCCAGATGTCTGTGTGGCTGATGGGGCCTTTGGGGTTGCTGCAGGAGAAAGCTCTGGCTCAGATGTTCCCTGGGACTGGTTACTGCTTGGTACAACAACCTGGTCTCCAACCAAGCCAAGTATGCATTGTCACAGTGCTTAAAATGAATAGGTAAGACCCAAAACATGCAGCAACCAGATTCCTGAGCGAGCCAGGCTTTAATTTGCTGGCACTGGCTTTGGAGGAATTTCCAAGCCCCAAGTTGTGTGTGTGTGTATGTGCTCAGGGGTGGATTTACACACGGGAAAGTGCCTGGGGTGAGGGCAGGGGTTTGCTGGAGGAGAACAGGACAAACAGCAGCTCCTGTGTCTGGCATGGAATGGCTCCCAGGGCTGTGAGTTTGGGTTTGGGGAACTGTTTCCCCTCCCAGCTGCTGTCATGGCACATCCAAGCTTGCACCCTGCAAGCAGCCCCACATCTTCAAGTTGAAAAATAGTGAGTGGTTGGCTCTTGTCCTTGTGTCTCTGGGCTTGGGAGCTTTCAAGGCACTTGCAGAGGATGATTTACAAACTGTGGAGAGTTTCCTTGGTTTGTTTGTGTAGGTGGGATTTTGTTTATGTGTCTCTTGAAGCCTTCAGAGTCCTCGATATATTTCTTCCTTTCCTCCTCCTGCCTCAGCCCACACCCTTCCTGACACGAGAAATTCCTGGGCAATGCTGAGCACCGCAGGCAGGAGCTGGGAGCACCATGGGCAGCTGTGGGACCTGCTGCCAGGGCCACGTCCAGACCAAGGGAGGTTTTTCTCTTTGCTGCAGAGATGCTGCTGATACAGATGTTGGGGTGGAAATGATTCTCCCTGGCTCTCTCCATCCTTCCTTCATGTCTCCTTGCTCTGCCATCACCAGGCACCACCTTCAGCTCCTTGAAGCCTTTTGGGATCCTTTGCTGTCCCATCTTTGTGGTCTGGAGGTTGGTGAAGTGGCAACTTTGGGTGCAGCCCCATTGAGCAGCACGGCCAGCACTGGTCTGAGGTGTCCCTTTGGGGACATGTGATGTGATCTGGCTGCTCTACTATTTTCCAGACTGGAAGGATGTAGCTTTAGCTCTGGGCACTGATGTGCCCACAGGCAAGTAGTTGTCATCTTTGGAGATAGCAGGGCTGATATCATGGTGATGAGATCGTCTTTGGAGATAACAGGAAGAATTTTTTTATTTAGGAAGAATTTCTTTACTGAAATGTCTTTGCTGAAAGGGTTCTGAGGCATTGGAAGGGGTTGCCTAGGGCAGTGGTGGAGTCCCCATCCCTGGAGGGATTGAAGAGTCGTGTAGACATAGTGCTGAGGGACATGGGTTAATCGGGGACTGGTCAGTGTTGGGTTCATGGTTGGACTTGATGATCTTAAAGGGCTTTTCCATTGAGGCAATTCTGGGATTCTGTAATTATGAGAATAAAAGCATTTGGGTGCACAAAATATTACCACTGTGGGAGTTACATGCTTGGGAGGCAAGAAAACTGCCTGTGCGTGGGCTTGGCCAACACAGGATTGTCCAGAACTGCTCAGTGGTGGCTGATGCTGGAGAAAGTCCTGATGGCCCCATGCTCTGTGATGGGTGACTCAGCCAAGAGGAGCTTCACACCCACCTAGTGCAGCCTTGGGGGATGCCGGCGGCCGACACAAACCTCATCGTGGTGGGAAGAAAATCTCTGCCACGTACGTCGCCAGCTGCTCACAGAATCAATCCGAGTGCCTGTGACAGAGCTGCACGTGGCAGGGTTTTAAAGGACAATATCAATAAAGTCGGGAGAGCTGTTGGCAGGCTCCGGCGAGGGCTGGTGAGCGGGCGCTGCCGCCGCGGAGAGATCATGGCCATTGAAATATTGAAGTACTTGCATATAAACTGTGCTTTCAAGTATTTTTGACAAGGGTACTAATTAAATCTTAATTGACACTGCACTAATTAGCTTCTTAATTACATGGAACCACATAATTAGCAGCACACTCTGTGCTAATTGTTAATTAGGAAAACCAGGCTTCCCCCTATCTTCCCCCCCACCCCATCCCTCCTCTCCTGTTGTTGCTTTTAACTAAAGAGGCTCTGGTGGGAGGAAGAGGA
>NW_010316383.1:0-538 GCF_000700745.2 Antrostomus carolinensis
ATCATATTTAAAACTCGGGAAGAATTTCGCCAGAGAGAATAAAAAGCATGGCGCGTGCTACGAAGGCATTTGCGTGGTATTTCCTTACTCGGCTCTTTCCTAATTGCTTTTTACTTTCAGGGGAAGAGTGACTCTGGGAGACCTTTCTCCTCAGGGCATTGTGCAGGGTGTGAGGGAGGATGAGCACCCATCGCAAACACCTCCTGCTGCCGGTTATCCGCACCGAGGTGCGGAGGCGAATCGGATCAGGTGCGGGGAATGGTCCGTGTTCCCGCAGCGCCGGCGGAATCTCCCTTTCTTTGCTGCCGGGGTGCATGCACCGCACCCTCACAGCCCTGCAGCCCGCCGTCGCACGAACGAGCCTCCACGCTCGTGGGTTCTCGTGGCGAGAAGAAAAACAAACCAGGGGTGCCTCCTCCGCGGAAAAAATGAATATTCGACTACCTCGAAATTGCAAGCGGCGCGTAACAGACGATGTGCAGCCGCCCTTGCGAATCTGTTCCCCCAAAACGAAGAAGCGAGAAGCAAGTGCAGGTGC
>NW_010316385.1:0-2149 GCF_000700745.2 Antrostomus carolinensis
CAACCCAAACCAGTCTGGGATTCTGGGATAAGGGTTGTGAGAAGAAAATGTTGAGGGAGTGTGAACACCTCTGTAGTGAGAAGGGAAGAACGAGACACAGATAGTTTTATGCTGGCAATGATTTTGAATCATAGAATGAATCATAGACTGGTTTGGGTTGGAAGGGACCTTCAAGCTCATCCAGTCCCAACCCCCCTGCCAGCAGCAGGGACACCTTCCACTAGACCACGTTGCTCAAAGCCTCATCCAGCCTGGCCTTCAACACTTCCAGGGAGGGGGCATCTACAACTTCCTTGGGCAACCTGTTCCAGTGTCTGACCACCCTCACAGTGAAGAATTTCTTCCTAATATCTAAGAAGTTTTTTTTTTTCCTTTCCTCTCTCCCCCTGCCAGCGGGTTCTCCCACATCTCTAGCAGAGACAGCAGCAGCTCACTCGGATCTGTTCCGCCGCGTCGCCCTGCACAAAGCCTTCAGCTCCTTCAGCAGCGCCGAGGAAAACGTGGCTGGAGCAGCCTTAAGCCACCCTGGCTCTCCTCAGGAACACACCTCCCCACGCTCCAGCACCTCCAGAGTGTGATCTCAACATACTAATGTTTTCCATGCACTGCAACATTGCTACTGGGAACCTCCCCCTGAGGAGCAACTGGCCCATTTTGGATCTTCAGATCATTTCCTTGAGGTTTTCCAGTTTGGATCATTTCCTTGAGGTTTTCCAACCGTGTTTTTTTTGCTGCAGGTAATCTTTCCTCAGTGCTGTGCTGCTGCAACTCCACAGTTTCAGGAAACATCTCATGCTTGGAATGAGGAATTATATTAAAACTTCCAGATCTTGGATCTTTGGGGGTAACTCCCTATGGATTGGCACCACACCTCAAAAAATTGGGGAGCAAGTGGAATTATCTTCAAGTTAGAAGCTAAAAGGGGTTTGGGGTGAGGTTTAATTATTGCCAGCAGCAACCCCTGCCCTCATGCAGGGTGTTTTCACCCTCCCTCAAGCCCAAACACTGAACCTGCCAGAAAATTTCACCCCAGCAGTGATTTTCCACGTGCTGTTTCCTTCCCTTCAGGTGTGGGGCAGCTTTGCTGATGTCCCATCGTTGTGTTTCCAAGTGTGGATCAGCTCTTTTAAAAATTCCCTGGTTTGTATCAATACTTGAACAACTTGTTAATAAAAATTCTGCCTTCCTGAAATTGATGGTGTTTAAAAAAAAATAAATAAATCTTCTGTTTGTTTCCTTTAGTCTTATAATGTGGTTTAGTAGAAGAAAATGGGGTTTAAATGTCAATATATATATATATATAATGTCACTTAAAGGACAGTATTTTCTCCTGTCTCCTTTTTATCCCAGTGTGCTAAGGCACAAAGGAAAGCATTTTATAATTTTTTACATATTTTCTGTACCCATTAAAGCTCCTTGTCCAGACTAAACTGGATCATCTCTTTAAATGTAACTTTTTAACTTAAAAAAATGTAAATTTTACTTAAAAAAAAGAAGTAAACTTTAATTTTTTAAAAAAATGTAAACTTTTAAGTTAAAAAACCTTCATTTTTTGAGTGTTGTAGCTCCAGGTAGTGATTCCTGCCCCAAATCTTGAGAGCTCCTGGCAGAGGAAAGCTCCCCAGGCTGACACCTCCCAGCTCTTGCTCCTCCAGGATCAGGCTGAGCATCGGTCAGCGGCTGGTGAGCAGTTGCACTGTGCACCTCTCATTTGTATCTTCCATTATTACTGTTGTTAGCATTTTAATTTCCATTTTATTTCAATTATTAAATTGTTTTTCTCTCAATCCACAAGTTCTCTCACTTCTACCCTCATTCCTCGGGGCAGGGGCGGGTGAGTGAGCGGCTGCGTGGTGTTTGGCTGTGGGCTGGGTTAAACCACCACACAGATTTAATCCCTGGCCCAACCTCATGCACCTTTGTGTTGTGGAGAGGCAGAGCCTTGACCTTGCTGTGGGTGAAGGTCTGGGCCAGGCTTTTTGGGGGAAAACTGTGGGAATTGGACACTTTGAGCTGAAAGGAGAAAGTGCCCCAGCTTGTCACTGAGGCAGCCACAGCAAAGCCAGGTTTCATGCAGCTCCTAGGCACAATCTTGTGTTTGCCTGGGACAGAGGGAGGCAGAGCCAGGAGAAAATTTCTTCACCAAAAA
>NW_010316386.1:0-13143 GCF_000700745.2 Antrostomus carolinensis
CCCCCTCCACCTCCCACGCACAGCTCCAGCTGGAGGCAGCAGCAGAAGTAAAATCTCAGCCTGCATGATTCCAGGCTGGCAAAGTGACAAGCAAGAGGGAATGGATCCATCCCTGCCGGTGCTGAGCCTCTGCCCTGCTCACGGCACACTGGAGACACAGCCTCATGGCTGCAGATGCAGCCCCAGGCCCAGCATCCCTCTGTCCCACCACTACACCAGCATCTCACAGCCCACCACCCTCCCACCTCCCCCAGCCTCTGAAAAAAATGGAAACAGCTCCAAATGGAAACAGCTCCAAATTGCCACAATTTCCTGCCCTTCTCCTTTTCTTGACAGAGGATCCCTTCCCCCACACTTCCCACATTCCCTGCCGCTTCTGTAACGCAACGACAAGGGCCTGGATGAGGCCCAACTTTAAGATCATGACTTTGCAAAGATGGGATTGAAAAATGTTAGCAGGCAAGTTGGGGGGAGGGGGGGAGGACGGGAAGATTTGCAGCCTCCACCAGCAAGACGTTACTTACAGCCAGTGGAGCTGCTGGGATGCTGCTCTGCCAGGCAGAGGCAGAGCAAAATGCCACCATGATCTCTAAAAGGGACATCAGGGGCAATGTCCCCCCCATCCACCCACCCAGGGACTCTTACAGTCCTCTTGGATGAGCTGGAGCTCAGATCAGTATTATTTCACCCCATCCATTCTGCTGCCACCCGTGCCCCTTCCATGTTGGGAAGGATATTTTGAGAAATTCTTTGGAAAGGTTATTGTGCCTATTTGTTGGATCCTTGTGCCTCTGCAGCCAGCCATGGCACGTGCTCAGCTGCTCAGGAAGCAGATGGGGAGAAAAAAATTAAACTAATACACATAGCACCTGCTAAATTACCTAAAATAGCATTTCTATACATAATGTTGTGATGATGAAGACCCTGATATTCTGGGGGCTTTCCTGACTGAGAAACACGTCTCATCATATCCCAGAATATTTCCCTTTCTCTGTAAAAGACTCTCCAGCTTTTGTCCCACCTGGCAACATCCAGATGACTCAGACTTCAAGGGCCATGACAAATGCAGATAAAGAGATTATTGGACCAGGATGGTCAATAAGGGAAGGAAACATTCAGCTGAAGAGGACTACATGATCTAGAAAGAAGTCCAAATACTGAACCTGCCAAGATTTGGCCTGTTAATAGACAAAAGAGTGAACTCTGCAAGCAGGAGTGCTCACAGGCACCACACACAAGACCGGGGACCAGTTCTGTGGTCTCCTGGCTGTGGAAGAAGAGTTGGGGCAGGACCAGGGCACACTGATACAAAACTTTCAGCTTCCAGTCTCAGAATCATCTCAGTTCCACAGGAAAAGGGGAAAGGAGAGCAGTTATCCAGAGACAACTCCTGCTCCCAGTGTCAAAAAAACTCCTGCCTGTCCCAGCACCCTGAATCCACTCCAAAATTGCACCATGGGGCTGCAGGGCAAAGCCAGGCTCTGAGCCACCTTGTAATGCTTTAAAACAGCATTTTCTCTGAAGTGTTTGGTAGGAAACCACAGTCATAAAATAGATTCATTCAGGTTGGAAAACATACACAGTAACCTCTAGTTGGGGTATTCACAGAGGAAGGTGGACTCACAGTTTAAGTCCTTTCTTGTCTTGATGGTACTCAAGGAAGTTCACTCTCCAAAGAGGATCCCTGCCCCTGCTTATGAACCAGAAGGGAAGATGGGAGAGGTGAAGGGCACCTGCTCAACATTTTCTTGTCAACACTTTCTCGCTGTGGACCAAGAAAAGCAAACTTTGTTGAGCCAGAGCCAAGAGGGCACACAGTCCAGAGAGGGGTACTCACTTACAATCATAGAATCATAGAATTATTTTGTTTGGAAAACACCTTGAAGATCATCACGTCCAACCATAAACCTAACACTTCCAGGTCCAGCAGTAAACCACATCCCTAAGCACCACATCTACAGGTCTTTTAAATACCTCCAGGGATGATGACTCCACCACTGCCCTGGACAACCCCTTCCAATGCCTCAGAAACCTTTCAGCAAAGAAATTCTTCCTCACATCCAATCTCAACTGCCCTTGGCACAACTTGAGGCCATTTCCTCTTGTCCTGTCACTTGTTCCTTGGTTGAACACACCCACGCCCACCTCTCTCCACCCTCCTTTCAGGGAGTTGGAGAGAGCCAGGAGGTCTCCCCTCAGCCTCCTTTTCTCAAGGCTCAACAACTCCAGTTCCCTCAGCCGTGAACTCATCACACTTGTGCTCCAGACCCTTCCCCAGCTTTGTTGCCCTTCTTTGGACATAATCCAGCACCTCAAAGCTGTGAGCCTCTGAGTGGTCTTCAACCTTTCCTGTTTCAAGACCCACCATAGCATCACCAAACTTGGCAGATGCAACTGTTTGGCCCTTGCTGGTCTTCTGTGGTTCCCTCTGAGTGTTTGCTGAGCAAAAAACACACAAACAGGCTGGGGGCTGGCGTGGGCTGCATCATCAGGCATGAACAACCACCTCAAACACTCCCCTAAAAGGAAAATTCTCTCCCAAATTCCCCAGGATCTGGCACAAGCTGGTGATTGGAGCTCCATAGCCCTAGAGGTTTTGGGTAGTGGGAAAACTTTCCCTTCAGAGCAGAGTCCCTTTACAAGCACAACTTCTCCTTCACTCAGAGGTCCACAGACTACATTTAAGTGCAGCAGCTCTCAATCTTAGGAGAGTGCTGTGTCACTTAGATTATAGCTGTTCCTGCAAAGTGATGACCTCAAAGGGATCTCCAGAGGATGGTATGCTCCACTCAGACCTTCCTGAGGCCCTGAGGTGGCAGCTGAGAGCAGCTTCACGTTCCACAAGCTGCAGGAGCTGTAGAGGAATGGCTCAATACTCAAGCATCTGAACAGGCAGACGAATGCAAACCAGCCAGAAGAAGCAACAATTTTAGCCCAAAGACTGTTGCATCTCTTTTGATTCACCTGCAAAACATGTGGAACCTCACCTGGCAAAGCGAGTGCCACTGCTGGCTTCAAACCTTCACCGCATTTGAGATGGAAACCTGAGGATTACAATTATTTCCTAAACTTCTGAGGGTGGCAGTTATTTCTGCTGCTTCTCTTGCCTCTGTCAATTAGAAAAACTGAGGACAGGAAGCCTGTGCAGAAGGCCAGCAGTTGCTTCCAGGGCTCCTGGCCTTCCCTGAACCACAGTGACATTAGCTGCAGTGCATGTCCCATTAGCTGCACGTTCTCCAGGTGACACTGTCCTGGTGACTGTCTCCTTTTCTCTTTTTCAGCCTCTTTCCCCCACCCTGCCCATCCACTTGTTCAATTACCCTCGGCTTCTGAAAGCTGTTGAATGGTTTAAACCAGATCCGACAGCCAGGTAGAAGTTCCCGACATACTACTCTTCTACGACTTGCATGGAAATCAATAGAGAAAAAGACCCTCATGGTGTCTCCTGCTAGGGAAAGGCTCAGTTTCCAGCCATGCTTGGCCCACTAACTTGCCTGTCACTGTCCATCATCACACAGGTGACTGGAAACTGCAAAATCTGCTGGTTGGGAGCTGGTCCCAGCCCGGGATGCTGTGTGGGATGACAACAGTGCTGGAAATGGGCTGAGAAAGCAGGAGGTTGGAGATACAGTGGGGAACAGAGAAGAGGACCACAGGGAGACCCTCACTGCATGGTGCACAGCAGGGCAGCAAGAGCAGATATTGTGGTGGGAAACACCAGGGAACTTGACAGGCTGGAGGAATGGGCCCATGTCAACCTCATGAGGTTCAACAAGGCCAAGTACAAGGTCCTGCACCTGGGGCCAGACAATCCCCAGTATTAGTGCAGGCTGGGGGATGAATTGATGGAGAGCAGCCCTGCCAAGAAGGACGTGGGGGTCCTGGTGGGTGACAGATCATACACAAGCTGGCACTGTGCGCTTGCTGCCCAGAAATCCAATCACATCCTGGGCTGCATCACAAGCAGCATGTGCAGCAAGTCAAGGGAGGGGATTCTCACCCTCTGCTCCACCTTCATGAGACCCCACCCCAGAGCGCTGCATCCAGCTCCGGGCTCCCCAGCACAGGAAAGACATGGACGTCTGAGAGAAGATTCAGAGAAGACCATGGAAATGGCCCAAGGGCTGGAACAGCTCTGCTGTGGAGAGGGGCTGAAAGAGTTTGGTCTGTTCAGCCCAAAGAAGACTCCAGGGAGACCTTATTGCGGCCTTTTAATACTTAAAGGGGGCCTATAAGAGAGATGGAAAGAGCCTTTTTACCAGGACCTGTCATGCCTGGTTTATACCTGTGCATATGCCTTATAGCACAGGCTACTGCGTCCACTCTAACATTAAACAAACGTGCAACATAAATTCCTAGGGGGTTACAACACCCACAGACACCCCTGTGGCTGCTGAGTTAGCAAGTATTTTTTTTTAGGAAGGACGTGGTAAAGTCTGCATCTGTGGCCAGTTGTCTTTCTGCTGTGTATCCACTCCCGTGCTGTGTAAGCCCATGAACATTGGCATCTCCCTGTCTCTGTCCCCTGGCCCCAGCTGCTGCATGCTCTGTCATGTCCCACACAAACATACACATGGGGTCCCCTGGGTGGAAGCGTGTCATGGAATAATAGAATTGTTTCAGTTGGAAAAGACCTTTAAGATCATCAAGTCCAACCAAAAACCTAATGCTGCCAGGTCCACCACTAAACATGGGGAGATTTAGGATTGGAGAAAATAAATGGAGGGAGGGATGTGAAATGGCACTCCGTATCTTCTGTGCATGCTTTGCTCCTCCTGCCCCTGGAGTGAGCAGGGATTCCCACACTGCTCCCCACCTCCTTGTGAATCTCCCCCCATGGTCTCTGAAGTGCCTCCTGCCTGCGATCTCCCTCTAGCCTGCCCACACAGCCCAAGATTGACCCCACTCCTCCCACGAGCTGCCTAGGATACGCCAGCTCTTCCCAGCCCGGGATAACTCACCCTGTGCCCACCTGTGAGCAAAACAAAGCCCTCTCCACTCCTCCAGGAAGGAAATCCTGGCTGGAGCCCTGTGTTTTCCTGAATAAACCATCACACGAGATCAAAACAAAGAGCTACCGGAGTCAGGCAAAAGCCACCAATGTGCAAGGCACAAGCCTGGTCTCTATTTCTTTGGCAACTAGTGAAAAAGCAACAAGATACTAGTCCCTGTATTCTCCTCCCATATGCCACCTCCCCAGGGAAACCCCATGCTGATGATCCCACAGGGATGTCCTGCAATGCTGCTGGACTGTTCTACTTCAGATTGGACAATTCCTCGCGGTAATCTCCCCTACAGCCACTGATCTGATTTGTCTGGGAACAGCATCTGCTGCTCGGTATCATTCTGTATTCATTTACATTTGCCCGGAGACAGCATGGGTGCTTTTTTTTTTTTTTTTAAGAAAACAAAATGTAAACATCATTAAATGAATTAATCTGTACTCCTGTTTCTCCCAAACAAGATTAACTGAGAATAGCTCTACTCAGCTCTGACTCCCTATCACATTTGCAAAGGATACTGTCTGAGCTCTTATTTCCTGAGCACGTGCACCAGAGCTCTCCTGTGTTTCAGAACAAAGAACAAATTCTCTTTGTTGTCTCCTAACAGAGTTCTGAATGTCATGATACACAAGATTGAGAGCCAGTCCCTGCCTTATTGAGCTTACCCTGAATTTTGCCTGATTCCAGGTGCTTGGAGACATGTGGGATTTGTTTTGGTGGGGAGAGCTACACTGAGAAAAGACAAGATTGTTCCCTTCTCCAACTCTCATGAAGACAGCAAAAGAGAAATCACAACATGAGTTTAAGCCTCCTTTCTGGCTTAGGGTCTGTGCCAGATCCATTCAAACCGCTGGCCTAAGCTGCCTTGTCTTTATTGCTATTTAATTTAAGTCAGACAAATTGAGTACTTTTTTTTTTTCTTTTCAGCTAAGAGGTGGCCTGTGCTCCCCAAGCTCCAAGCAGAGCCTTGCAGTTCCAAGAGCTCATGGTGCTAGAGAGGATCTCCTGTCAGCAGGAGACACATTTGTACGGGAACTAACATGGGAGAGAGTAACAGCAGGCAGGGCTCAGGGAGCTGCCCTTGCACCCTCTTTAATACCTGTACTACCAACCAGTGCCCAGGGAATTCACACACCAGACACTAAAATGCTGGGAAGAGTATGGGAAGAACACACCAGCGAGCAGTCTGCTCTTCAGGATTTGCCTATTTGATCACCAGAGAGATGTCAGGGCTGGGCACATAACATACAACTTAATTATTTCCATCCTTTAGTATTGTAACACAGGTTTATAAAAAAACATATGCCTTGATTTAACTTAAAACAGGATAAAAGAAAGAGGAAAAAAATCAGCAAGAGCTCTGTCATTGAAAATGTAGAATCTGCACATAGGCAGACAGGGAAAACCAGCTGAATTTAAAACCCACTGAGTTATTGCAGTAGCAGCCTTCAGGCAAAGCCCTCTCCAAACCTGGAGGCCAGCCTGGGCAGCCTGGGCTATGGGACCCCATCACGGGGGTGAGATACGGACACAAGTCACTAGTGGCTGTTTCAGGGACTACCATGGGCACCCAGGTCACAGATTATCAGGGGTAACATCGCAGCTCATGCACCACAACCAAGATGTCAAGCTCATTCAGCTCCCCATGAACAGGGTCTGAGGCTGCCTTTCCTCCTGCCCTCTCTTCCCACTCCACATGCTGCTGCTCCCACTCAGGCACTAGGAAGGGGCTGGAGCTTGTCAAGAGCTTCAGGCAGAGGCTGAGGGCTGGGGTGAGGGTCACTGTCCCATGACCCAAGAAAAGGTCCCTGTCACTGAGTTAAGTAGGTCTGGACCACATCAGCCCTGTGCCTTGAAGAGCTCCAGCATGATGCTAGAAGAGGGAGCAGTAGAGTTTGCTCTGATGGGGCTCATTTACTCACTTCTCATAACAAAACTATCACAGCAGCTCTGACACACTTTTGTTTTAACAGCACTTTGTTAATTCTCATTTGAACTAGAGCATAAATGGTTAGAACGATTCTTCTTGATTAAAATGTTGTCAGTGATAGGCAATTCATCAGACCTCTGAGAAAACTGCTCCAGCAATAGCCTTGTTTTCAAGTCTATAGATGGTTTCTAGTAGGAATGCTTTCTAGTTTAGCTTTGTCAGCTAGGAGAGCCTAGTAACAGAGTTTAATCACTGCAACAAGTTGGCTATAGCAGTGTCTTAATTTCCTGTTACACTACATTATCAAGCCAGACACAACCAGCTGCTGCAGATATTTAACTGCAAGCTCCAACAGCAAAATTCAGGACCAGATACTCCCTGTGGTACCATTTAAACCTCCATAAGAGCTGCCACCAGGAAAAAAAAGAGCAAAGAGCTCCTCTCTTTTCCACAGAGCTATGGTGCCCGACCCAGCAAGCCAAGGAAGCACAGCATCCAAATTTACTCCTGATTGCTCCAAGGATATAATCCTTGGGTGTGTCCCAGAAGATATAATCTCTTCACATATAAATTATCCTGGAGCCAGTCTTCTTATATAAAATAACCTCTGGTTGGGGTATTCACAGAGGAAGGTGGACTCACAGTTTAAGTCCTTTCTTGCCTTGATGGTACTTAAGGAAGTTCACTCTCCAAAGAGGATCCCTGCCCCTACTTATGAACCAGGAGGGAAGATGGGAGAGGTGAAGGGCACCTGCTCAACATTTTCTCGTCAACACTTTCACTGTGGACCAAGAAAAGCAAAGTTTGTTGGGTCAGAGCCAAGAGGGCACACAGTCCAGAGAGGGGTACTCGCTTGAGAGGCAGGTTTCTGCTCTGCTGCCAGGGCTTCTTATCTTTTTTACATCATACACAAACTGTCAAAAACTCAGACATGGTTTTGATAGCAAGAGCAGACCTTAGGAGACATCCTTCTTGTGAGTCTCCTCCCTCACCCATTAGGTTTATTTCTTGTTCCTTAGCCTCCCTCTGCCCAGTTGCCCAACTGTAACGGGAAGTGTGCAGAGATCTCACCCGGGTGAACCAATGAACCACCCCATGTCGGTGTTGGCACTTCCCAAGGAATGCAAGAAAAGTTCCAGACTCTCCAACAAATGGAGCTGGATCCAAGGACACCAACCCTGATTCAGCCAGACTAGTCTCCAGGAGAAAGCACATACAGCGACTTTTCCTGAAAGACCTGCCTCTGCTGAGTTAGATGTGGCTGGGACAAGTTTCTCTAGAGGGACCTTTGGGGACCTGGGGCTCATCCACTCAACTTCTGCCTGCCACAAGGGCTTACACAGTAGTTTGGCATGAGGTGCTCAAGCCAGAGCAGGCAGTACACTTCAGCAGCACAGAGCTTGAGGCTCCATGGCTGGTGAAGGGACTCACACAGTGATTTCCAGTGGCCTCCGTGCAGGGGGAGGAATCAAGATTTTTGGACTCAGAATCTAGTCTAAATGCTCAAAATCTGCTTTAGAGAAGAAGCCTTTCCCCATGAAGCATGTTTTCCAGTCCTTTAACCATCTCACAGCTTCACCTGGAGTTCCCTCCAGTTCCTGACTGTACTCCTTGAGCTGTAGACACCAAAATCAGCCCCACCATTGTGAACAACAGCTGTCATCCCACCACCAAACAGAGCTGACAGAGAAGCAGCCCTATTTCTAACCCTCTGGCTGGGCAATTCTATCAATGACAGGGAACAGCTGTTCTCAGAGCTGACAGATGAGGACTTCCCAGCACTGAAAGCAGCACACAAAGGAAAGAAACCTTCATCGGACACATACACAGAGAAGGCACTTACCCACTCGTTCCAGGTCTCTGGGTCTGAGAGAAGCGCCAGTCTGTATTAGGTTGAACTTGCTGCAGAGAAAATAGGAGAGTTTTAATACACACATTCTTGCCTTTGAAAATGAAAGCGAACTGATCCTGGATTATTTCTGGAATATCAGCATGTTCCTTTGAAAGAAAGCAAATCAATTAGAACAAGAAGAAAGCTCCCCCTCCCCCTTTCTGGAGTATTTCTGAACCAGCATGAATACTAAAAAGCATGGCAAAAACTCTTCAGTGAATAATCTTCCAAAGCAGCTCAGGAAACCAGGCTGTGAAAGAAATGAAGCATGAAATAAAATGATAAGAGCATCAATTCACCAGGAGCACTGGTACCAAAGTAATGAGCTTAGAGGAGTGAGGGGGTAGGGGTGGCAGAGTTAATTGATACTGAGAAAGATGCTTTTAATGCCAGAAGGTAAATTGATAACAGACCTGCCTAATCTGTCTTTCTCCTGTCCTTAAAAAAGCCTGCCTAAGATCTTGATTTCACACACTCTGAGTTACTTTTCCTAGATGCTGTGGCCTCGGAGCACTACAATATTTTTCTGTTCACAGAGGAAAAAAAAAGAACTTCCGACAGGAAAAGAAAAAAAGCATTATTTGTTTAGAAGACACAATAAACTTTGGACACAGTAGCACACTTTGTAACTTCATTAATAAACCCCCATATTGCTTTCTGCCCTGTTGTTTTACCACCAGACAATGGACATTTTGTAAATAAGGAAGGACATGAAGCCAACTTGCATATTCCTGTTTGAATCATGCCTTTGTGAAAAGCACTAAATAGCAGAACTGTTTTCTGTCTAGAAGACACCTACTTCCGAAAATCATAATCTTCTTAATGAACTCCAAAATGATAACATGCTACCTGGAACAGGCAACATTTCTCTCAGTCACCTTAGGAATGAGCAGCTCATAGTCCCTACAGTGGAACATAAATTTTATAGGATTATTCTGCTTGTACATGCAATTACTAAAGAAAAGTGAAGACGGGTACAGCTGACCTAGATTTTTATTTAGTAGATGTGATTTCACTAATTTCTCCACAGCTTTGAAGATTCTCATGAAAGAATATATTAGAATAAATTACTCCCGTAAAATAGAGGCCCCACTGGTACCAATACCACATGCAAATTAAGCTGTTTAAGTACTTGCCCTCCAGATTTCAGATACACATTTTTGCACATGCTGACACATAGCCCTGCACCAGATAAGCCCTTCCCAACCTGTATTTTGAATTCCTATTGTAATTACCACTTTCAAATTTAGGACAGGCATTTATGACACAAAATAACTTTATTTTTTATACCCTAAAGTTATAAAAGCTACAGCTGAAGACAGTCACCTACACCCATATTTAGAAATCTGAATACAAGTGGCTCAAGTTTTCAAAGCTCCCCACTGCCTAGGTCTCTGCAAGCCCAAGGGCACGTAAGGTCACCGGGATCTTTGTGAAAATGTCACTATGTTCAGTACTGAATATCAAATTCAGCCCCTCACTCAAAATGTCCAAGCTGGAAAATGCTTCCTTGCCGGGGCACCATCAGTAATTGATAACACTTGGGAGTTAAGAAATGACAAATTTCTACAATGCACTTCTAAACCAGAGCAAAAGCAACACCAACAAACTTTGCTTTCCGATAATCTCCTCCCATGTCACAGTTCGTATGCCATGCAGAATAAAGGGGTTAAACGGAATCAAGAAGCTAAACACCCAAACCCACACTCCTGACTGTGCTAGGAATCACTTTAAAAAGAAAAGAGTACAAACGGGGCCAAAGGAAAACTCACCACTACTACAAACACAGTGTCTTTGATTTTACAGTGCAGCCCAGCCCCTTCCCCCACCTCCATCAAGTCAAGCCAAAGCTTTCACCTGCCACCTCCCAGGAGGTGACAGTGACACATGTTCCCTGAAGCCACCTCCTTAGGTGGAAGGACAGACAGAGAACAGCCAGTTGGCCTGGATATTACGGACCGTTGCGCTTAGCAGACAGGACAGTACGAAACACCCAACTCTTACCCCATCGCAGGGACTTGCTAAGGTGCTGGTCACCTGCTCATAGGCTGCCACGGTCTCCGCAGTGCTAGAGTGGCTGAAAGGTTTTACAAAGAGGAAATCACTCTGGTCAGACATGGGCGAGAAACAAGAGGTGTAATTCTGTGCCTGGGAGGTCAGGCCTGCTCCTCCCACATCCAGGTACTTGATGAAGCCATCTGGCTTCATCTGCCCATGGAAATGGGAGGTGGGCTTGCGGCCAGACCCCCGGCAGCAATCCGCAAAAGTCCAGCTGGCAGCGCCAGCTTTGAGACACCGGGCAGCCATCACAGCAAACATCACACAGGACACAAGGGAAATGGACACCAAGGAGATGATAAGGTAAAGTGTCAGGTTGGTATCCTCGGGAGAAGATTTGGGGAGGTCCAAGGACTTGGCAAAGTCCTGCACACTGTTTTCCTCTGGAGAAATTACTATTATCACAGAGGCCGAGAGGGATGGTGTACCATTGTCCCTCACTTCGACAACCAGCCTATGGGCATCTTCTGACTCCCTGAGAGCCTGTGCAACCCTTATCTCTCCAGAGCGGCGTTCCACTTGGAAAGACAAAGCCTCAGTGGTCTCCTGCAGCTGGTAGGACAGCCAGGCATTATGGCCACTATCAGCATCAACGGCCACAATTTTGGTGACCAGATAGCCAGGTTCTGCCAAGGTCGGTATAGTTTGGTGGAAGGCAGAGCCCTTCGGGACAGATGGGTAGACAATGGTGGGGGCATTGTCATTCTCATCGAGGACAAACACATGGACCACAGCAGTACTACTCAGCATAGGAGACCCAGCATCCTTCACCTCCACAGGCACCTGGAACACCTTATCCTGCTCGTAGTCCAGAGCTCTCATGGTGTAGATGGTGCCGTTGTCCTGGTCTATTCGGAAGTAGGTTGAGATGGGTACATCCTGCATCCCGCTGTCCAGGATGGAGTAAGATAGCTTGGCATTGCTACCTTCATCAGGATCAGATGCTGACACTGAAAAGACAGAAGTTCCAGGAAGGGAGTTTTCCTGAACGTGAGCTGTATCAAAAGGGCTGGAGAAATTCGGTGCATTGTCATTCACATCAGCAATTCGGAGGTAAAAGGTTTTTTGCGTGGCCCTCTGTGGAGACCCTGAATCCACAGCCCTCACCGTGATGTTGTATCCACTGGCCTTCTCCCGATCAAGGGGGCCATTTGTGACCAGTGAGAAATGCTCTTTAAAAGATGACACCAGTTTAAATGGCAGCTCTTTCGCTATCTGCAGATGGACCTGCCCATTGTCACCAGAATCGCTGTCCTTCACACCAATGAGGGCAATTACAGTTCCAGGGGTTGCGTCCTCCTGCACTGGGCTGGAGAGAGAGGTCAGCACAATCTCTGGGCTGTTATCATTGATATCAATTAATTCCACTCGCAGGTGACAATGTCCTTCCATGGCTGGGGATCCCTTGTCCCTGGCTCGAACCGCAATCTCATAAGCACTGGATTCCTCATAATCCAGTGGGGCTTTGGTTCTGATCTCCCCTGTCCGGGGGTCTAAGGAGAACAGTTTGGTGAATTTACCAGGCACATTATTGCTAACTTTGAAAGAATATTCCACATCCCCGTTGGGACCTTCATCCAGGTCGGTGACATTCAACTTGGTGACCAAAGTGCCCACTGGCACATTTTCCTCCAGATGTACCTTGGATATGGGTGGATCACAGACAGGAGGGTTGTCATTTGCATCCAGGACATGGATGGTGACCTTGGCAGTGCCATATTTCACTGGATTCCCTCCATCCAGGGCTGTCAGTGTTAAGTGATGAACAGCCACTTTCTCTCTATCCAGTGCTTTTTCAAGTACAATCTCGGGCATTTTAACACCATCTCCTCTCACGTTGATACTCAGGGCAAAATGCTCACTGGGGCTGAGCTCATATGTGGAGATGGAGTTGGAGCCCATATCCGGGTCTTCTGCTACCTCCAGGGGTAGCCGAGTCCCAGGGTTGGCTACCTCAGTGATCTCCAAAACTACCTCCGGCTTAGGGAACTGGGGCGCGTTGTCATTGACATCAAGGACATCCACCTCAACGCGATGGAGTTGGAGGGGATTCTCCATGACGAGTTGGAGGTGCAGGGAGCATGTGGGGCTCTGCCCACACAGTGCCTCCCGGTCCAGCCTGCGGTCCAGGAGCAGCACGCCTGCCGCCAGGTCCACCTGGAAGTGCCGTTGGCCACCCTCACTCACCAGGCGCAGGTTGCGGGTGGCCAAGCTCCGCAACTCCACTCCCAGGTCCTTGGCCAGGTCACCCACCGAAGAGC
>NW_010316387.1:0-8523 GCF_000700745.2 Antrostomus carolinensis
AACTCCATTTACCACCACTCTTTGGGCCCAAGGTAGGCAAACCTTCCTCAGGAACCTGCCACAACTGCTGCTGCTCCAGAGCTTGTAGTGGGAGAGGGAAATTGCCTGGAATGAAGCAATGGGCAAATCTCCATGCATCCTCCCTAGCCTTTGAACTAGGTGCTCTTCTGAGTCTCTGTGCTGGGGAGGGTGAACCCTTGGGCTTAAAGCAGCGATCACGATCCCCTAGTTTAGGGTGAGACCTTGTCTTAGAGTGAGACATGAAAAGCAAACAGAGAGCTGCCCTGGGGAGTCCAGTTGGTTGGCAGCGTTAGCAGTTAGGTGGCTATATTAGCATTTGAATCAAATAACCAGATATCCTAGAATTATATGTTTGAATTTCTGTAGGCTAAACATAGTTTCAGAGGCAAATAATTTCCATGTAATTTTAGGGTGGAGAATGTCCTTTGGGTAACAGCTGTCTGCTCTGCATGGGCATTAAAAATCCTGTGGCACTTTATTGAAAGCAGAGGTTTGTCTCAGAGGCCTTGCTTAAAACATCCCTCAGTGTGCTGGCTGTCTGCCCGGCTGCAGTCCTGACACCCAGGAGGGCATGCAGTTCAGGGGGACATACTGCAGCTCCTGTCCACTGTGTTGTTTGTAGAGTGTCACAGGAGCCTTGATATAAACATGGACAGCTTGCCCAGGTCATGGCAAGGATGCCCTTGCTGGCATAGGTCTGAGCATACTTGTTCATGTGGTAGAGTAGGTGCCCAAGCCCTGGGAAGAGTAAGATCTTTGAGGACAGGAAAACATTGCCCAGTCACAGGCTGCCCCAAATCCTGCCTTGTCAGCAATATCCGATGGCTGGCTGTATTGACCTGGGGCAGTCCACTGGTTCCTGTGGTGGACATGCATCTATAGGCCTAGGTTCAGTATGAAGACTTCTCAGGAGGGCATCCAGGCTGTGCTAAACCTGACCTTACATGTTATTTTTCCTGGTTTTTTTTTATAAGGTCAGAGATTTAAAAAGTTCTAAAGATAAACCATCTGGAATAGGTTTCTTTTCAAAAGAAAAGAGTGAAATAAATGTGAGTTGGCAGGAGCTTTCAGAGAGATTTCCCCCACCCCCCTCTGTTTATATATTATGCAGAGAATTCTACAGGAAAATGGGATACATGAAGTTGAGCATTTCATGACAAGTTGTCACATTCTGTGCATAAATTTCTGTAAAGTGTTAGGCACCAGTGGTGGGAGGAGATATTAGGTCACTCATTGCTAATCCTGGAAAGTCTAAGGGACTTTGCTTGTCCTTTCAGAGTGTCCCTTTGATGGAACAAACATCACCCGTCTGGAATTATTCCTTCATGGTGCATATAATCCATCCATTTATTTGATAAAGGGATCCATAAAAACCCCCAAATGACCCAACAACGCTCCCAGTACTAATATCAGTCCTATCTTGCTGTTCATCTTTATACCTTCCAGCTTTCTACTGCATGAAGTAATGAAGAACTAAAAGTAATACTCAGTCCTTTTTGTTCTTAAAAACACATTACAAATACTAACCTTAATACCACTTCTGCCTGTTTTCAGGTTAAATATCAGTTTTCGAAGGATTTAAGTACCCACAGTGCATTTGAAGGTCTTTGAGTGACAGACGTTAAGAACCTGTGAACATCTGAGCCCTATTAAACACTCGCCAGGTGCATGTGAGGGATGTATCAGAACCAACATCAGAATTCAGATGGCTCCAGCTCCGAACTGTGGTCTAATCACACCTCTTTCAGACGCTGTTTGCAGATGATGGCAGAAAGGCATTGCATTTCTGATGACTCAGCATTTGCAGGGGAGGCTTGCTTTAGGACATAGATCTCCTGTAATTACAAGCTTCCATATTACTCTTGAGTGGTGTATGGCATCATCATCTTTGCTGCCCAGGAGGAGGGTAATACTGGATCGAGCAGTGCTACAGGCAGTGAGTGGGAAAAAAAAAATTGATTTTTTTTCTCTCAGCAGAGTTAGGACACAATTTCAGCCTCTAATTTATTGCACCCCCTTCCCTCCCCCCACTATTTCATGTAAACTTCTCATGAAAGGAATAGTCTTTCTGAAGGTGTGTTTGGAGTGTTATTGCTTAAGCCCATAGCGCGAGCACATTCCTCACACTAATTGTGGGTGATGGTGAATCTGGACAGTGCTTGCACCATTGCACAGACACTGGCTGGATGCAGGTGTGAATTGCTGGGTCCCCAATCCCGCAGTTTGCCCAGACGTTTTCAGTGGTACCCTCAGAAGGCAATAAGTACCGATAAAACTTGGAGCACTGCTCTCTAGAGCCCAGGACATATTTCCCTTCGACTCTATAAAACCATTGTCAGGTAGAACCCATCTGAGTAAACCTCACTGTTGTAAGTGCCCTCTCCACAGCCTGCCCAGCCAGTGGAAAAGTCCCTGGCACAGAGGACTTCCAGGAACACGTGCAATGTTGTGCATCTAGGCTCTTCATAGACCATGAGAACAAGGCAGAACTGCTCTAAATCTCCCCAGAACCGAAGCCAAATCCCCTTGGTCAGCTGGTTTGTTCCCACTGCACAGATCAAAATGCAAGCCTTAACCATAATATTAAACCTCCCCCTATCCCTGCTGTGCTGTATTGTCTGGGTGAGGAGGAAAGGGGAAACTTTGTTTTAATTAACTTTAAAGTTAATTAGAAATTGATGTGGGGGGAGGACTCATCTAGACAGTAACAGGAGTTACTATGTTTCATAACTGCATCTAACCAAGGATGTGTTGCGCAGAATTCAGAGTCAACAGGAGTTTGCAGTATCAAGGTCAAGTCAGTACATCCTCTGTAACCGAAGTAATTCAGCTCAGTAATTCTGTGTAGGAGAGAGGGCTGGGTGGCCCTTCAGACTGTAGCTCTCTGAGAAGGCTGGGAAGGTATTGCTTACCTGTGTACACAGCAGTCCTTTCCACACCTGAAATCTCAGAGCTACATTTTCTTTTTGCGTGTGCCTTACCATGAATGCAAGTGGTTCAGCTTCCCTCCTCCTTTTTAAAGATCACATTTCATTTTTCTTCTTTTGCTCTAATGGTTTAGATGTAATATTTAAGCTCACCACTGTAAATCCCCTTGGGGCACCTGCCAGAAGGTTGTGAAACCTGAGTGAGGGATGGTGGAGGGGCGTACACTGTTAATTAGGGGAGGTTGGCAACCACCTAACACTTCGACAAACGCTCTTGTCGGTGGCTCTGAGGTCTGGCTTTGCGGGAGCCGATTCATGCAGGCGTTTGGAAATAACTGGACTCTGGCAGCAACTCCCACTCTGACAGGGGAGAGCCAGCAACTAGCTTAATAGGTTGCTGCAGCCAGTGAAGTCCTCTGGTGAGGAGCAGTGAAGTGAAGAAAAACAACGCCCATTCCAACCGCTGCCACAGCAGACAACAATTGAGAGCAAAGAATCATTTTATTGCATATGGAGGGGGAGAATGAGGGGAAGAAAAGAGAACGAGATGGTATTTTTTACAGCTAAGGGTTTAATGGTTTCTCACCTTTCTCCCCTTCCCATTAAAGGGGACAAAAATACCCAGAAAAAGGATTCCACAGATTTTCATTCTTCTTGCAAGAAAAGACGGCACAGCTGAAGCTTCTTGCTTGCATTAAGTTTTCAGACGGAAAGTCGGTTCCCCTTTCTCTGGCTCCTCATAGCGGCATTTTTCTGGCTCCAGCTACCTAATAGGTTGATTGCTGAGCCTCTTCTGTTTCAATTACTTTTGATTGATTCTCAGGTCTGTGTCAGCCACTCGGTGCAGCCACCATCCCAGGAACAAATCTGTAGCAGCTGAAGATGAAAATAGCTTCCATGACCACTTAGGAGGGGAGTTCAAGCATCTTTTCTAAACATGAGGTTGCTGTAGCCGTCCCTCAAAATCATCTTTCTGTCCAGGGCTGCTCGTGATGAGACTCCTGTTCCTGATGGCTCGCTGAGCTATGCTTAGCCTCAGCCGCAGCTAGGAAGGAGACTGAAAGGAGCTTTCATATCATTAGGCTGCTCAACTTGTGGTTGCTGGAGGGCACTGCCGTTGTCCCCAGGAGAGGGACTGTGGCCTGGTAGAAATCCCTCTAGGTTTAGGGAGTGGAATGGGACAGGGAGATGTGGGACACAGAGCCTGTAAGATTAATCCTGGGGGCTTGCTTTCTTGTTTGGTTTTTTACTGAAGGAGCAATGGGAGAGAGAAGGGAGAGAAAGGGAGTTGAGAAAAGGAGTGGAGGTGATGGCAACTGCTTCCTCACAGAAGCAGCCCCCCTCTGCAGTTGCTTTGTACACATCTGACTCTTTTCTTAGCAGCAGCAGCCTCAAGCCTTCAGACAGGCAAAGCAGTAGTGAGGACAGATCTGTACTGCTGCCCTGTCTGAGAGCTAGTCTGGCTTCCTGCATAAGTCAGAGCAGTCTGAGAATGAAAGCAGTCTGCAGAATTGGGGCTATTTGTGTCAACAGCGGGATTATATTTCTGTGTTTTTAATTTCCTACTGTTGCTGTCCAGTTCAACTCAGCATGGGATCTCAGCATAATTCAGGCTGGATGGGGCCCTGGGAGGCTCGGAGCAGGGTCAGCCCCAGGCCAGACCAAGCTGCTCAGAGCTGTGTCTGGTTGGGGCTTGAAACCTCCCAGGATGGAGCCTGCACAGCCCCCTGGGTTGCCTGCTCCACTGCTAGACTGTCCTCATGGGGAAATTTTTTTCTTGCATCTAGTCTGAACCTCTCTTGTTTCAATTTATGTCCATTGTCTCTTGTTTTGCTGCCACACACACTGGTGAAGTTCCTAGTTCCCTTTTCTTGATGACCTTCCTACAGCCATGGGCAGGCCTCACATTTGCCTCTCTTCAGTTGTCAGGGAAATCCCTGGACCTCCACAGTCTTTCAAAGATGTTAGAGAATGGCTTTGCAAGGACAAGGGCCAGGTCTCTTGGCACTCTTGGATGCAACTGTTTGGTCTCATGAACTTGAAGAGACCAATATATTTCACGCAGTCCCTGAGTCGATGCCTATCTGCTTTCTGGTAGCTTTCCTCTGAGCTCAGAGGCCTGGGAGACCTTGTTGATGAAGACTGAGATAGAGAAGGCATTGAGTACCTTAGCTTTATCTGTGCCCTGTGTCACTAAATCACTTCTGCTATTCAGCAATGGACCTACATTTTCTCTGTTTGGCCTTTATTGCTAATGTAGTGGTAGAAGCTCTTCTTGTCATCCTTGATGTTCCCTCTGAGTGACAACTCTAAATGACCTTTGGATCAAAGGTAGCTATGGGGGACCCTCCAAAAGGCAACCAGCTCATCACATTCAAAGAACTGGGCTCCCAGTCCTGGTCTGAGGTGGGCTGATGCAATAGGTTGCTGCTTCAAATGATCCCTGAGGAGAACTTGTACCACTGTGTAAAGCAGCAGGTGTGCAGCAGTGAAGGCTTCCAGGCAGGAGAAACCTGGTGAACACAATGTTGAACCTCAGAGGAGCTCTGCCAGGGGCTCACCTGGGTTGTCCTCAGCAGCCAGGCAGGAGGAGAGGCATGTTCACGTGCCTCCTGACTGGTGGGATGGGTGGCTTTGTCTGGGAGGCATGGGTGCTCTTATAGTTAATGTGTCCTCCAGAAAGACCTCTTGTGTCTGCTGGGAGGAGTTGGCACAGTGTAGCAGAGTGGCATCTGGGGGGGTGGGCTGACAGAGCTCTTTGGGGCCCCCTTCTTCCCACGCTGAAAAAAAGGGAGCCACTCCCAAAAAGGGAGCAGTGGCGCCGATAAGGTGATCCAGCCCCACATTGCTGCCCATGCCCCATGAGGACCATGCTCCTGGGGACACAGGGATCCCACTGCAAGCAAACAGCCAGAGACAAGGTACTCCCTCCACTCCTGTCCCTCCAGTACCCAGGGGTGGAGGGGAGGGAAACAGGCTGCAAGGGCAGGTTAATAAGAATGGACATGCTGTGAAAAATGGATACTAAATTATCCCCTGATCCAATAAACCTCTCAACCCACGCTCTCAGAAAAGCCTCGGTGAGTAGACAGGCCTCACGAGTTGTTCAGCAGCTCAATAAAATCTGTCTCTGCCCTGTCAGATCGAAAAGGGAAACAAATGGCAGAATTCGGGGCCCTCCCCCGAGGAGACCTTGCTCCTGCACAAACGGTTCTGCCTGTGATTCCAGCTCCCTGCCAGCATCCTGAGGGACCACACCACAGGCAGCTGCCTGCAGCAGCACCCTGAGCTTGTGAGGGTTTCCTGCCTCCCTCCTTGGCTTCCAGGTCTTCTCACGGAGAGGGATTTCACCCACATGCGCACAATGGTTTTGAGGCGGAGGAGCCATGGGAGCGTTTGCAGACATCCTCAGCAGAGGGGCTGCGACAGAGGCGAGTGGATGGAGGGACAGCCCCTCGCACCAGGCCAGCCCTGCCACACACCCCAGATTGCTCAGGCATCCGGAGGCAGCTGCCTGGGCGGGAGCACCCTTACAGGGCTGTGTTTGCCCTCACAGAGGGTTACAGCTGATGCCCTGCCCTGCCCTGCCTGGAGGAAGGTCTTGATCCCCTTACGCCAAGACCAGTTTCTCTGCTGTCTCTGATGGGGGCTATTGCACCTCTGCACATAGGTGTAGGATGATTCATGGGCATGCGTGCGTGTTATATCTGCACTCAGGTTGTGCTAATCCTGTTTAGTCATTTTTCAGTGGATTTCATTTAGATACCAGGCTGGGGCTCTGTGTGCCCTTGACAATACTGAGCAACACCATTGCTCTTATTTAAACTCACTGACATAGCTAGTGATGGCGAAATTAAAGGAGACAATGACAGAAAGCTCTCACCTAGCAGCAGTTTGCCTCCTGCCAATCACTACTCTTGTATTTTCCCTCCCTTGTCAAAACTCAAGGAAAAGGGGCAGATTTTGCAGCTCACCTGGAAGACCAGCAGGTCTGAGCTCTTCTGGACCAACCTGTGTGCCCAGGCTGCTCCAGCTAAGCCTGCAGAGCTCAGAGGAGGATTGGAAATGACCTGCCGTGCAAACCCTCTGCAAAGCCACAGCGAACCCCTCGTAGAATGTAAAGCAGGTGATTTGTGCCAGCAAAGACTTTCGGCCTCGCCACAGCTCACTCGTGCTCACCCAGCCAGCAGCAAAGCCAGAAATTGCCTGGGCTGCTGGGACCCAGCACCTGGCTCTTGCCTCCAGTCCGTGGCTGCTCTCCAGCTGACTGCATACACCGGTTTGCTGTCGTGGTCTCTCTTGCTGGCTGGTGGAAGAGAGGTCTGCTCCCTGAAATGGCAGCTTATGAAGACATAGATGTTACAATTTTTATTCTGTAGCTTTTGGTACTAAGCAAATAAGTCACAACCGGTTTGCCACACTTTTATTTTTTTTACTATTATCAGAGCTGGAAATATGGCTTCTATTAACACTGTGGCAATGGGAAAAAAAGGCTTGTCCTGCAGTTCTGGTTTAAAAATAAAAATAAAAACAACTACAGAGACACAGCTTGTGCCCCTTGTGAGTAGATGTAGGCTTTAATTTCATCTCAAGTTTCTACTGCCATAACACTTGACAGCTGTAGTCACGAGGATCCAGATTTGGAAGGGCATTAGCAGCATCTAATTTTTGTTGGTTTTAGTGAGCGGCAGGTGCCTCAAAACCTTTATTATCTGGTCTGGGGTTTCTGTGACTATACCCTCAGAAACTGCTTCTTTCTATTAGATGTGTAGTTTCCTCTACTGTTTTCAAAGATGTCTATAGAAACAGGGCTTTGTGAAGCTTAGCAAGTAATAGTAACTGGCCATAACATCTAAGTAATTATTACTTACTCACGGAATAAATGAAAGATTAAAAGGCAGTAATTGTCTTTCCTCTTAGTTGCTCGCTATTAATGGCTTCCTAGTCTACATACTAAATGGTTATCAAGGCAGTGTTCTGTTGCAGAAAATCTGTAGTGTTAAAATTTGAATTTACTGAGAGCAGAGAATAGGTTCACTTGGATGGGGAAGGCAAAATGATATCGAGTCTAAATTCAAATGTTGGTGGCACTTAAAACTGGGAGAAAGTGAAAACCTTTCATAGAATGATAGAAAACTAGGTTGGAAGGGACCTCAAGGATCATCTAGTCCAACCTTTCTTGCCAAAAGCAAAGTTTGAACAAGATGGTCCAGCACCCTGTCCAGCAGAATTTTGAAGTGTCTGATGTTGGGGAATCTTTGTAGGAGGCAGGGGCAGTGCTCTGCAGTCACTCTGCATGGACCTGTAAGGGTCTGTGGAAAGCAGCAAACTAGTTTAACCATTGTCATAAATTCTGTCCTGTGTGGACAGCCCCATGACTACTGACTTTCTAAATGGGAGCACTTCTACCTTAGAAAATGTGCAAGATCTACAAATTAAAAAAGGTTAAAACTGAGGGCACTAGGAACAGAAGACAGAAAGTCCTTGGCATCCAGTAGATGTGGGAAATACTGAATGCCAGATGGTGAGCCATGGCTAGGCTGGTCATTGCCATGTAATGAGGAGGGAAAAAATC
>NW_010316387.1:8546-24793 GCF_000700745.2 Antrostomus carolinensis
TGAAATAAATCCAGGATTTTGCCAGTCATGAGTTATTCAGGAATCCCAAGGTCAGGCCACTGGAGTCTACGTCTGACATCATCATCTGTTCTCTTTATCCCTGGACTGCAGACAGGAAATCAAGAGACAGAGCTTGATCACTGCAATATAGGCAAACATTTGGGCCGAGGCTGCAAAGTAATTAAGTGTGCATTAAGGCCCACTCCTGTTTAGCAAAGCCCTTACATACATGCTTTAAGAGCCACCAGAGCTAGAGACACACAAAGAAACACTTAAATTCCTTCCTGGGTCACTACTAACTACAGTATAAATATTTAGGAATATATTTAAAGACTTTCTGGGCTGAACACAGCTCTTAGTGCACAGACAGGCTGAAAGAATTGGGATCTTGCAAGTTGCCATTGCAAGTTGAGGTGCATGGTAGGTGCTGGGAGCAGAGACCCAGAATGGAAAGAGGGCTTTCTGTGGCAGCAGGAGAGCAAAGTGAAAAGAGGGTGTCCAGGGTCTGCAGAATTACAAGTGCATTTTATGCACATTTAAGGTGGAATGTTTGTACTGAGGTTGTTGCATCTATGTTGGGGGTGATCCTGGGAAACTGAAAAAGCAGAAGCCAAAATAATTCCCTCTTTTCTCCCATGACATATAATTTTCTTCTTTGATACAGCCACCCAATTTCCATAGACACAAAGGAAGGCGAGGACCTGACGCAGGGTTTTGAACTCTTGGGGTGGCAGTATAGTGAGTAAAACAATGGCAGTGTGGCTTCGGGGATATGTCACTCCTTGTATTTAAAAGCACACATGCACATTCATACAATTAATAATCTTGGTACAAATGGCAAATGATTACTTGAACTGCTAGGTGGAAGGGAGGGCCAGGTCCCTGCCCTGGAGAGTTTACAGATGAAATGTAAAGAAGACGACGGTGCTGCAGGGGGAGAGGGAACACAACAGGAGCTGAGACACAGTTGTTATTCCTGGCACACTCCGAAGCCTCCTTCCCAGTCTGTTGCCTGCCTTTGATGTGGCTCATTCTTCCTTTATCGAAAAGCTTTCTTCCTGAGGTGCTCCAGCTCCTTTCACGCTCCTGGTTTTCATGCTACCTCTCTAGGTGTTCCTGCATTGTCTTCTTTCAGCACTGCTCTCCTCCCTACTATCAGCCTTCCTTAGGACATTTCCCAGGTCTCTCTCCTCACTTCTCGCTTTATCCCCAGGTAGTTTTATCCTGCTGCACACTTCAGTGATCCTTTCTGCACTGATAACTCACAGACCTATTTCCTCAGCACCGCTCACTCACTACATTCTCTGGCAGCTCCTCAAGCACCTTCTCCTTCATGTCCCACCACCACCTCCCCCCCCCCACTGAGAATTTAATGTCTCTTTTTAGGTTGGCCTTCAGTCCTCTCCCTTCTTGCACACCACCATGGGAGTGGCAACAAGCCCAGAGCCTGGCTGACTTGCTGTAATGTGTCTTCTCCGTCCCCTTCATCCCACACAGCAACACAGGCAGGCTTAGGAGCAGCCACCATGCTCAAGGTCAGTGGGTTTTGTGCTCCTGTGCCACTTAGGCCCCGTTAGACAGCCTACCTTTCTTCCTGCCAGTTTGTCCTGGCTAGTTTGTCTGCCCAGCAGAAACCTCACAAACCCTGCTTTTCAGCTAAATTTCATGCCCTTCTGAAAGAAAGGTCTTTATTTAATCATTCCAGCAGTGTCTAAAAACCCAAATAGTGACAAACAGTTCTGAATATTTGTTGAAAAGCTTGAAAAGCATTGAATGTATTTTATTACCCTTGAAAGGTGCCAGACTGGCAGCCATGGAGACTTTTCTATTTATCTCTAGAGCTGGATGGCACAAGCAATACACATTTCTCCAGAATATCTCTCTGCTCACATTTTAAAAGGCATATGGTGGCCTATGAGCATGAGATGATGGTACTTTCTGTTCAACCCACTGAGTATTTGCTCAGTACCCAGGACATGAGTGAAGTATGTCAGGTTGCTAGTGGGAGCAGCTGGGGAAGCCCAAGAGGGACTCACCATGAAAAAAAATGCCCTCCCAGGGGGCTGTGGATGATCTGGTGTGTGAAGCTGTGTCTGCTCCTGTCTTTTCTGGCAAGCCAGGTCTCAGCCAAAGTCAGTTACGATCTGTGGAAGTGCTGCTTAATGGGCTATGAATTGTCATCGGGGAGGGGGGAGGACCATACCCCATGGTTCCTCATTAAAGCAATAAATGCAGTAGATGTCCTGAAAAGGAACCCTGGCGCTTCTCTTTTGCCACCCTGGAGCTTCTCTTTTGCCAACAAAAGAAGAATTAGAAGATTAACTTTGAGCACTGTTCATTGAAAACCTTAGCCATTACTGTTGTAAACCCAGAGAAAAGCAAGGTCTCACAGATATTATCTGCACGTGAAGAGGCAGAGGTTATGGGCAGCCCCTCTGAGCCCCTGGCCACTGTGCTCTTTCACAGGCCAAGTGCTGCAGCAGGACCTGGAGCCTTCCTGCAGAGCCACCTTCCTGGCCACACAGGAGTTCAGCACTCATCCCTGCTTTGCAGCAAGTGCCAGGGAAATCATTCAGCAGAGAGGTAAACAGCTTGCAGGATCCTGACTGCTTTTCTTCTTCATGTTCCCCCTCCTCCCACCCCACTTTGCAGCAGTACACCCTAAACACAGATGTGCAGTGACATTTTTAAATCATGCACTGATTTGTTAGGTTTATGCAAAAAGAATATTAAGCACTCATTGCTACTGTTCAGGCTGGGCCTGGTATTTTCTTTATGTTAAAAATACAAAGCAGCAAAACTTTCAAGCACTTCCAGTTTGGATGGAGTTGTTTTTTCTTCCTAAAATGAGGCGTAGCCTGCTCAGAGGACTTTGTCGATAATTAAACAGCACTGCACTTGTTGAGGGAGCCCTGGATGTAGGTACCAGGATCAGCCAGCCTTGACCACAAGAGGCTGAAACTTTCTACCCTGTCTACAGTAAGGATTTTTTTTTTTTTCAAAGAAAAAAGTCTTTTTAGTATTAACCCTGTCAACTCCAGTGGCAACAGCAGACCTTTACACTAGATGGGATGCCAAGTAGCCACGTGCATTGAAAGAGTTGTTCGGGT
This sequence comes from Antrostomus carolinensis, assembly GCF_000700745.2. NCBI lineage: Eukaryota > Metazoa > Chordata > Aves > Caprimulgiformes > Caprimulgidae > Antrostomus > Antrostomus carolinensis. Next base: position 11,657 of record NW_010316387.1, read on the forward strand.
TTGGTTTGGCCTGCTTTGAGCAGAGTTTCATGTGATAGTGCTCCCTAGAAACAAACCAGGGACAGCTGGTTGCTCCTCAGCCTTGTAGAGTTGAGGTAGAATTCAACTTCTGCTAGCAATGCTGTGACAGGATTGCAAAATACCTTTAGTGCAAACAAAGGGCAGGGATTTCTGTCAATGGTTCAGATTTATATGTCCCTCAGAGTGCATTTTTGAAGCATAGTAATGGAAGATCAAACAGTATCACACATTCTGGAAGTTCATCATATCCTTGAGGATGCTGTGAACTCCAGTTGAAGATGGGCATGTGAGAGTGTTGGTACAGAAATAAGAGAATATTTGGCCTCTGGCAAAGGCTGCTGCTTTAAAAATAAAAAATAAATGTGAAGTCTTTATCTCTGGTCTGGAGCAGTCAGGGCAGAGTCTCAGCAGAAGGAACTCTGTGCTGTCCTCTGCAAAGGACATGATTTATTTACTTCAGAAAGCTGATGGGCTACAAGTCATCATCATGTACCAGGCAGGGGAGCTGGATGTTCATGCAGATGTGAGGGGAGAGTCCTGCAGGACTGATGGGCAGAGGAAGGGGGAGATTTCTGCCTTGGTCTTCAGGCAAAGCTTTCCTTCTCCCACACCACCATTCTCATTCATCTGTCCTTTTGCCCATCATTTGGCAAGGTAAAATGCTCTCATTGTGGAAAGGATTGTGTGCCAGGCCGGGGAAGGAGGAAAGTGAGTAGGAGAGCTGAGACACGGAGATGTGTGCTGTCTCCCTTGCCCATGGGTAGCAAAAGAGGTGGAGGGTTAATAGAGAGTGGGAAGCTGCTGTGTAAGGGCAGGTCCCTGAAGGGCAGCAGGTAAGGGAAGACCCTGTGTCAGGGCTGCACTAGAGTCACAGTGCTGAAGGGCTGGGGTGGGAGAGAGAGCACTACTTCACCTCAGACACTGAGCCTATGACAGATGCCTGCAGTCAGAAGAAAACTCTGCTGGCCTGAAGGGGTGCCTCTCCCAGTGTAAATGCTCTGGAAAATGTGGGGACAGGAGGTTTCCTGTGGCTAAATTTTCGTCTTCTTTGGTTCTGTGAGTCTGCAGATGGCCTAAAAAAAACAAACCCCAACTACCACTCTCTTCTTCCCCTGCTCCTCAACATTTTATGCCTCTTTACCATGCCGGTTCCTGGTTATCTGACCATGGTCCTACGTGTACTAATCCCTAAGCAAGAGCAGCAGGGCTGGAGAGGCTGATCCCAGCTGCTGGGAGCAGACAGGTAAGATGTAACAGCCAAGTACAGCTCTGTGTCCTCCGCAGAATGATGAGGAGTCAGGGCTGCTACTAACAGAGACAGGTGAAAACCAGAGCTTTCCCCTCCCTCCTTTCCTGCTTTCTATTTCTCCTCTTTATTTATGTTAATGTGTTCTACATTGGAGCCATAATTAAATACATATTCATATAGAATATGTACAAAGCTTCTGCCCGTACTGTGAAGCTCTCTGGAGCTTAATTGCTTGAGACTTGTCACAGGAAAATATTTCTCCCCATGAAAAGAGGCTTCCTACAGCTGGGCTGTATTATTGCCTTTTAATATTGCTGGCTCTGCCTACCCTGGGAAGGGTTTTCTGACAACTCCTGCTGGAGATACAGCTTTTGCCAGTGTAACTTACACCAGTTTCCTGAAGAAACTGGGGCTTTCATTGCCAGGGGTATCTCACTGACGGTTGTAATTTGTTCCCACACCCTTTGCTATGCTGGCAAAACTTGAAAGTGCGGTTCTCTGTTTTTCTCTCTGTGCCTTTTCTCCTAAGTTAGCTTTTCTACCCCTGTGCTTACCCTGGCTGTTTCCCTGGGCACATCTGATCATCCACTGTCTTCACAATAGCTCCAAGTAATGAGGGGAGTGGGAAGATAATGCTATTTGGAGGGTCTGATCAGACTGGTTACACTTTAGAAGGGAATGAAGTGATGGAGGGAGCAGGACAGCAGAAACGGGGTTTGGGAGTCGATTTTAAGTAGGAAGTTGCATCAGCGTGACACAGAGGGGAGCAGGGGACAGCCTGGGCGAAGCAAACTTCCAGCAGAAGGCAAAGGCTACCGACAGTGAAGGCAGCTAGCAGAGACAGAAGCATTATCAAGACAAGACAGTCCACTCTCACCATCATGTACCAAGGCCATTTCTGTTTCCAGTATCTCAGCCTGATGTTGGCATCAGTTTTGTTCAGATCTGGCAAGATGACTTGTGTCATATACAACTTGGCTCTGTTTCAGGATTTCACATCCTTAGATAAACACTGCACATCATGAGTTGAGAAATGGAGTCCTGGATGTGTCAGTGATACACCAAAGCCCTAGCCAGCACTACTGCTATAAACCCAATATCCCAGACCCCTAGCTCAGTTTGTGTGTTTGTGATCTGTTAAATAAAATATCCTGTTCTTCTATCTTTTTTTTTTTTCCCAGTGCTGACGAGATTGAGAAAGACCTGAAAGTTCAAAGTGAGTTCCTGAAGACTCCCATAGATTAATTGTTTAAAAAATCCTTAGTGCAGTAGATATTTTCATTGTACTGCCTGAAGAATGGAAGGGCTGCTGGGATTATGGATCAAATGTCTGCTTGGTCCAGGGCTACTGGATATTACATCTCAATCCTTCCTTTCCAGCAACCATCCTATTTGAGAGGGACAAACCCCTCCTCTTTCACCTGCCTATGCCTCTCCTCACTTCCTGTAGTCTGACTCATCCTCAGACAAGTGATGCAAGTCTTGGCAGAAGATAAAAATAGTTGTGTGATGAGGTGACATACCAACCCCCCCACCCTGTCAGAAACGTGGCAAGTGACAGTCTTGTGTAGGAGGGAAAGGGGCAGCTTCCCCCATCCTGAAGGGAGAATTCCCATGCTGTGCAGCAGAACAGGTCAGGAGCAGTGGCTTCTTGTGATAGCTCCCTGCACCACCCATTCCTTGGCACCTGCAAAATCACGTACTACTCCTGGATGCTCAAGCTGCTGGAATGTCCTTGCAGACTGGCAGCTGGCCTGGCACAGCCCTGCCTCCAGGCTCCCAAATCAGTACTGGAGGGATCAGAAGATGATGTTGGAAGAAGCAGATTAATTCTGGGGCTTCTTGATCTTGTTGGGAGTGTGTTGGATTTGTGTGAGTGGAGGGCATTTTTGGTAGTGGGGGAAGGGACCACCTTGTGATAAGCTTCAAAGCTCTCCTGGTTCCAAGGTGTAACCCCCAGCCCAGGCTGAGACAATTAGCAATAGAGAAATGTCTCTGAGAATCCATATTTGTGAGGGGAAAGATTGTCTTGAAAAGAAGAAGGTGGGGTGAACCTGGAGGAGACACCGTTGACTGGAACAAAAGATGACCATTGGACTAAACAAAGAGAGAGAACTTTGTTTCCAGGAGGAAGGAGGAGGAGGGGGAGAACAGAGAACCTCAGACACCCAGTTCAAGCTCATGGAATAGGAGAAGGAAAAGGTGTTCCCTACAGCCCATGGAGGTTCAACGGTGAAGGAGAGCTCTCTCCCACGTGTAGAGAGCATGGAGGACTCCTGCTGGAGTAGAAAAGCTGAGCCTGAGGACAAGTGTGACTGAAATTGAGAGAGTCATTCAATGCCAGAGCTGGGGGGTGAGGAGGTGTGCTGGACCAGAGGCCTGTCTGCAGCCTGTGGATTTTCTCATGCCAGAGCCAGGAGCTGTGCCCAAAGAGGTCCATGACTCCATGGGAAGCTCGTGTTGGAACACTTTGTTCCTCGACTTTCATGCCAAGAAGAGCGGCAGAGGTGAACTGACTGAACCCCCATTCCCTGTCCCCTGTGCCACTGGGAGGAGAAAGTAGAGAAATTGGGAGCAAAGTGATTTGAGCCCGGGAAGAAGGGAGGGATGGGGGAAGGTGTCTTAAAGATGTGGTTGTTATGTCTACTCAGATGAATGGCAACGAATTATATGGATTTTTCTTCCTCAAGTTGAGTCTGTTTTGCCCATGACCAATACTGGTGAGTGAGCTGTCCCTGTCCTTCATTCCTAATCCTGTGCCCCCTTTGTTGTGTTCTCCCATCCCATCTCAGTGGGTGGGGGGAGTGAGTGTAGGACCACATGGTCCTACTGTGGGTTAAACTGCCACAGGGAACAAGTGGTGTGCTTTTGGGTAACTTTTGGTGTGATGTGCTCATTTTCAGAAACTGCACAAAGCCCTGTTCCCTGAGCAAGATAATGACTGATGAAGCCCGAGCTTCACAGTCATTTCAAGCAGACACATATAGGTACCGCTGCTGAAAGCAGAGGTCGCACACATAGAAGATCAACCAGACTGAGTCAGAACAAAGCTTTGCCAGTCACCAGCAACAGCAGCTGCACACAAAATGTTTCAGTACCTGATGTACTGCTGTAAGCTGTCCTACAGCATGCCTTCAAGAAGTCCAGGCTGTCTTGGACTTCAGACAATGGGATAGATTATCTTCACACCCAGGAAGTTGGCAAGGCACCAGAGTCAGCATAGGGTGTGTGCCCAGCAAGACTGTGAAGGTCATACTATATGCCCTAAAAATTTTATAAGGTTGCTGGCAACACAGAAACATGTTAGCAGAGCCTGTGGTCCATCCATGTCTGAGAAAAGTTCACATGAGTTTTTCTTACTCAGGAGCACAAAATCACTGTGAATGTGTTGGAGATACAAGCAGAGAGCCAGAGCTTGAATGTTCTGCCCCATAATTGAGAGTTCCCCTTTGAAAAACCCAAACAAAACCCAAAACCAACAGTGGCAATAAGCCGTTGCTGTCATAAACAGAAGAAAGCTCTGCTGCTGCTGTCTTCCTGGTCCTGCTTCCCAATGCTCACTCACTTGCTGGATGCAAGAGCATGTGAGGTTACACAGTGACCTGAATGAAGGAATTAGTCTGGATTAAAATTAACCAAGGAAAAAAGTGTGTGTGTGAGCCATCAGTTCCCTTGAAGCCAACTTCAGGGTAAGAACTAGTGGCAGGAGGGATGGGAGGCTGGGACATCTTCATCTGGCAGGAGGTGGCTTAGTCTGTGATCACCAACCCATTGTGTCAGCTGCTGTCCCCTGCCAGGGCCAGGTTGCAAGTCTTTCTCTGCCTAGCCTCACAGAAGCCTACTGACCGAACTGGCTCCTGCAGCTCAATGAATGCAGTGAAGTGTTTCTGCATGAACAGTTTGCTGCTGGTCACTTAACACTCAAAAGCGTGAACATCTCACCTCCTGCTTCTGTCCCAGCCGTGCGCGGCACCTGTGGTCTGGAAATGGTCCATTGGGGCTGTGCCTTTCCCTCTGGGTAGCTGCTGGCAATGCAGAACCTACAGTTTCCCTGTCTGACTGGAAGAGTGGGTTATGTTTAGCCTTTTTAAGATGTCTCTATCTGAAGTGGTTGCAGCAAGGACCAAAAAAGGTTGTGTGATAGGTTGAAGCCACCATGTCATTCATCTCTGAGCTTGTGATATTGCAAAGCACAGCTCAGTTGGGTGAGAGAATCTGCCCCAAACGCTCAGTGCTGCTTCATGGAAATAACACAAGGCAGGACAAAAATACTGCCTTGTATTTATCATTTTTCCACCAACAATTCCTTTTTTATCAGGCTTTTCAGACGTGCAAGAGGACACAAGCAAGCTAGAGTATATTGCAATGCCTGCATGGGTGCCTTGTAATCAGATTTCACCATCCTGGTGGTGCTTCCTCTCCTAATGTGCAGTCCAGACAATCCCTTCATCTACCCTGAGCCTGAGGATGTGAAGGCTTTTACTGTATTTCATGTGAGATGGTTAAGGATTGGTTTCCGAGAACAAAAGCAGTTGGACTTGTGTGACTCTTGTCTTCTTACTGGCCAGGAGAAGGTAATAAATAATTCAAACTTAAAGCAAACCCAGCAAGACACAGAACTTCACTTGTTCCTCCTCTGAACTTCTTAGAGCACTCTGGTCTGAGTCTTTGTCATTTGCTTTGCTGCTCCACACTGTGCTACCTGCTGGGCTTATGTCTTTACTAGGTATTCCTTGTGATGCAGTAGTGCATGGGCATCACATAATGATCAGGGTGCTGTTGTTTATAGACGGGCTTTAAAAACACAGTTTAATGCTTGGGATTGCTCTCTGGGTTGGGGACTCCCTTTCAAGTCTCTGGAGCTGCTCCTGGGAGCCAGAATTTTCCCTAGTGGCAGGTATTTCTAGGGTGAAAGCATTTGTCTTGAGGCCATGGCTGTCTCCATCTTTGGTCTCTTACCATGCTGAGCACATTGCTAGCTCTTAAATAACACTAAAAATAGGAAATAATTATGTGGTGGGTTGACCTTGCCTGAATGCCAGGTGCCCACCAAGCTACTCTATCACCCTCCTCCTCAGCAGGATGGGGAGGGGAGAAAACAAGATGGAACAAAAACCCCAAACTCATGGGTAGAGACAAAAGGCAGTTTAATAGAAACAAAGCAAAGCTGCTTGTGCAGAAGCAAAAGAACAAAATATTTATTCTCTACTTGCCATCAGCAGGCGATATCTGGCCACTTCCCGGGAAGCCGGGCTTCGGTGTGCACAGCAGTTACCCCGGAGGACAAACATGAATAACAAATGCCCCCCTTCCCCCTCTGTTCTCCTTGCCTTTGTTTCTGAGCAGATGTCATATGGTGTGGAATATCCCTTTGGTCAGTTGGGGTCAGCTCTCCTGGCTGTGTCCCCTCCCAAGAGCTTCCCCAGCCCATTGAGGAGTGGGGGGAAGAGTTGTGCAAGCACTGCCCAGCAGTAACCAAAACACGGGGGTGTTATCAGCACCTTTCTGGCTACTAATACAAAACACAGCACCCTGAGGGCTGTTACGGGGAAAATTAACTCCATCCCAACCAGACCCAACAGAGATTATTATCAATTCCTAGGCTCTGCTTCTCTGAACAGGGTAGTTAACAGTGGTTATTGGTGAGTCTAAAGTCCCGCTGAGAAAATTCAGTATGAATTTTCTATGCAGGAAAAGAAGGATAACCAATGGCACACATCAGTGACTGGTGATGGGAGGGTCCCAGGTAAAAAAAATGATTGTGTGCTTCAAGAAGCTTCAAACAATCTTAAAATTAAAGGTGAGGTGGACTAACCCTTCTCTCTACCTCCTCCACTTCAGAGGAGAGTCAGAGGAGGAATCAAAGATTGTAGCTCCCGTTGTCAAAATCACCCCTGGAAAAAAAAATATCAAGATGTACGATGGTCTTAAGGACAACCAGGCAAATGCAGAGTGCAGAAGCAGTAAATCTCCAAATAGATAAATAAATAAATAATCAAGCAGATAGCATTGTGAGAATGTCTGCCTGGAACATGCACTTGAAGAAGTTTCCAAACCCCAGAAAGTCCACTTTTCTCCCACCTCACGCATGTCTCACTCTGCTCTTCGTCGCTCACAGAGAGCAACAGAACCCCCCCGCCTTTGATTTACAATTAAATTAAGAATTACTTTGGTAAAAAGCGGAGCTTTTCCCTGCCTGCTTTGTTTTGTGCCTCCAGGCTGTGCAGACCCCTATTGCTTGCTGCGCGAGAGGCAGCGTCATAGGGCTTGTGAGGAGCTGCAGGAACTGAAACCAGTTCTATGATTTATAGTGCTAATAAGGCTCAACTGCCATTTCTTGTGGTTTCCTCCCAAGTTGTCTTTGATAATTTCTACTTGTACTGTGTTTATTGTTGCTGCTGCTAGGGTTCAGTTGGCAGGTAACTGTTGCACTGTTTCACAGCATCTACTCTTTTTTGGCTCTCTTCATTGTGTTATTATTAATAAATATTTATGTTTGGGGACTGCCAAAAGGGGTCAGCTAGGCACCACCCCCTTTCTTCCCCCTGTTGTGCTTGGTGCTGTCAGAGGGATGAAAGATGCGCCAAGCCACGAGGAGTTTACAAACGCGTGGTGACAACCCCCTTTTCCAGATCACCTCCGCGGCAGGAAGGCTGCACAGCTCTGCTGGTGGCCGTCTCACAAACAGACAAGCCGTGGTGGGGCTGTTCAGGTTTGCTCCAAGGGCCCTAGCTCATGCTTTATGCCCAGTCGTACTGGAATAGTTTCTAAGAGTACACGCCTCGATGCGTTGCTGGAGGGTATCGCCTCTGCAGGTGAGCAGCCTTGAGGGAGATGTGGCTGGTGCTTTCTCTCCAGCACAAATTAGCACCTTGGCTGTGAGCTGCTGCAGCAGAGACAAGACCCATCCTCCTTTTCTGCTAGCACAGAATCACAGAATGTTAGGGATTGGAAGGGACCTTGAAAGATCATCTAGTCCAATCCCCCAGCTGGAGCAGGAATCTAAATGAGATCACAAAGAAAGGCATCCAGGTGGGTTTTGAATGTCTCCAGAGAAGGAGACTCCACAACCTCCCTAGGCAGCCTGTTCCAGTGCTCTGTCACCCTCACTGTAAAGAACTTTCTTCTGAAGTTTAAGCGGAACCTCCTGTGTCCCAGCTTGCACCCATTACCCCTTGTCCTATCTGTCCTATTGGCGTGACAGAGTCAGTAACCATCAGAGGAGAGGTCCTGTGGACAGTGAGCAGCTGCCTGCTTTAATATAACCTCTTGAATTTCCCTAGCATGAACTTGCAGGGTTGTCACTTGGATGCCTCGCCCTGGCCTGAGCAGGTCTCAGTGGTGGGGCTAGGTCTCAGGCTCTTGGTGGCAGGACACAGCTGGCACCAAGAGACTGCAATGGAATAGAAACAGGATGCCACTGCTGTCAGGGAGAAAAAGCGGTGTTGGGAGGATTGGAAGTGGAGAGACTTCTCAGGAAATGGCAAGAGCGAAGGTACGCTGCCTTCACTGTAGTCTACTGGTTGTAGCAGGGTTGGCCAAGAGAGAATCTGTCTGTACCCTCTGATTTATGTGTTTCTCTTGTCTCAATTTGGGACTGCTCTCTGCCAGCTTTTGTAAACTTGGCTCTCGGAAAGTCCGTAAAAACAACTGAACATTATCACCCGAGGATACTGGAGGGTCTTTACTGACGCTCACAGCTCTGCTTTGACAATTTGCCTGGTAGAACATGTGTGCAGGATTATGGGCTACACCACAAAGATGCTGATGAAGAGTGGCTGTGCCATTTTCCTTTGCTCCTGAGCAGCAGCAGCAGTTCATGGCTGGCTGCAGCTGTATAGATCATGGCACAGCTGGGTCTGTGTTTCCCCTGCTTCATCCCAGGCTGCATATAGCATGAGAGGGCACTGCCAGAGGTGGAATTACAGTACACCCAACAGGTCACACTGCTTGAAAATTTCAGTGCTGGAGAAGAAATACAGCTGCCTGCTCTGCTCTGCTCTGTCTGGATCCATGTGTCTGAGAGAGCTGGGCAAGACAACGGGAAGGCTGAGTGAGGAAGGCAATGGCCACAGAGATGAGTGCAAAACTCCCTGCTATTTCCCACCTGCCAAGATCTTCAAAGCTGGTGAGGTCACCATGTTGCCCTTGACACTTGTCCTGTCACCTGCACCAGGATCACAGGGCCTTTCTTTGTCAGCCTCTCCCATCACGTTTCAGTTGCCAACTATGCAGCAAACAGAAGTCTATTACATATTTGCCTGAAGGGCAGAGGAGGGCCCTCAGTGTCCGGTTTATCGAGGCGATGGTGTTGCCATCAAAGCTAGGCAACCTTAATGGCAGAGCACCTGAAACTTGGCAGTACCTTGTGCCCAGAAGATAAAACCTCAGAGGAAAATAATTTTTAAAGCATTCTAATATGCAGGTAGCAACCAAAGTTTCATAACGCAGCTTTCCATACCTGAGTGAACTGCACATATCTGCTTTCTGGAGCCTGTTGTGTTTCAGGATGTGCCTGGGTTTGAAAGGCTGGTAGGAGCCCAGCTTCTTTATTTTTCCATCTGTTGCCTTTTGGAAAGTAGTAAATGATTGCTTCTTCCCCTGCTGCACACATACACACACAAACACCCACAGACTTCACAGTCTGAAGATCTGTTGTCTTTCCTGCTAGAAGGGCAATTTCTACTCTCATTTTCTATGCTCATTTGCCAGTAAAACCAACTCTTTCTCAGATGAGGTTTTGAAATAATTCTTGCAGGTAGCTAAAAGGACTTGCAGTTATAATACTTGACATGACCCTTCATGACACTGCACTGAGGTTCATTACTCTTTCCTGCTATCCTAGTGAAGTGGGGCAACCAAGGCCATTCCAGAGGTCAGCAACAGGATCACCACTTGTGGCCTTCTAACCTGTCTTTCAGACCATGCAGGAGGCTCTAACCTGGGTTGATGTGAGAAGCTTCACTGTACTGTTTTCATCATTTTACTACTTGTGTTACGACAAGTCTTTTGAATCAATCTGCTTGTTATTTATACTTGGGAAAAGAACATTCATAGATGAGGTGGAGGGTTTTCTAGGCATTAGTATGTAGAATGTATCAGAAAAAGCTGCAACTCACTTTAAACAAAGGCAAATGTTTTATTGTAAAGCTTTTCATAGTTCTGACTCCTTTTGTTTGGATTTTTTAAAATTAAGAAATGTTCCCCGGCCTTTTTTTTTCCTTCCTTTCTATTCTTCTTCTTTATCTCCCCTCCTGTTAGATTTTTCCCACTTTGTGACTGAGGAAGTAAGATTAAGGGAGGAGAAAAAAAGGATAAGAAGACATTAGAAATTTCAAGTGGCACATGAAAATAAAAAATGGGTGAGATTCAGCTGCTTAACCTTAGGCAACAAGAGATATATGAGATACTTCAGGATTCCCTTCAGCTTCAGCTTTGCAAAAGCATGGTCTCTTTTAGGTTCTCTGTCATGTCCGCAGCTGGGTGCAGATGTCGCATGCTCTAGCACATCTAAAGGGCAACAGTCACCCTGGCTTGGGCAGCAAAATCATCTTTGGTGAATAAAACAGAAGTTTTCTGACAGATGCATGGAATTTTCAAGATTCGAAAAAACACCTACATATTTCGAAGGACTTAAAAATAACCTTCTCCCTTGCACAAGTTTATGAAAGTCTCCTTAGAATCAGTGTCAAGGCAATAACGCACGGCGTGTCAGCCCAGCTGCATCTGCTGCCATCTTCTATATACATGCCATTAGCTCGCAAACATGCACAGAAGAGAAATTTCCATAAGCTATTCTTTTTAATGTAAAATTAACTTCTTAGTGTGTTGAATTCATTTGTGCTTTTAGCTTGCAAGGTGTTAAATACAGGAATCTGGCTTTTCTCTGGCATATTCAGTCTCTTCCACATATACATGCCTCAAGGTATTATGTATATGATAACTATAAAGTGGTTTTGTGTTAAAAATGTGCTTGGTGGTGCTCATGACAGGGTATTCACTATTTGTCTGAAAATCTCATAACTTAAATAAGCATTTACCATCAAACTAATCTAATCTAATCATAATCAATACTGATACTGTGGGATCTTGTAAAACATGACCCACATGGCAAGTTCTGCCACTTGTTAATTACGCCCTCGGAGGCAGCAGTCAATAACTCCCAAGGGTTAGATGGTTCCTACTTAGTCAGGTGTTTTCACCGAGTACCGCTGACATTCAATAAGGACTTCTGCAACCACAGAAAACTTTAAACTATGACATACAAATTAAAAGGTTTAGGAAAGATAGGAAGTCTTTAGAGAATAGTTGGGTTTTTTTTTTTTCTATTTTGGAAAAAACATTTAGAAGAGGTTTGTGTCTCATCCAAAACCAACACAACAGCCTGAACTAGCACATAAGTCACCACAAGTAATTCTTTCAAAAAAAATGACCAAACCTTTGGCTTGAGTACTTCAGCATAGCTCCAGAGAAGCTCTTCCAGCATCTGGCAGATGAGGATCTGTCCAAATTAGTATGTTCGCTGATATTCAAAGCAGATAATCTTGTTCTTTTCTCTACATGTAATATGAAAACATTTGTGGTGAGAGTAGTCGATGGAATAGAGAAACTTCGAAGAAGAAAAGATAGAAGCAAACGTAAGCTCACTGCCTTTTCTTCTCCTGGAGAGAAACTTGTTTGTAATTTTGTTTTAGGCTGTTGATTTAAGTAAACAAGTCTTATGAAAAAACACTTGCGGTTGGGTTTTTGTGCCACAGTTTGACCACCTATGTTTGTTAGTTTAGAAGAGTGTGAGGGGAAAGTTGGATGGCTTGCTGTATATACTGTATATCCATGCCAACATTCGTTATTGGTGCTATTTTTCTTTCCTAATTTAATTGATTTATCTACTTACAGTAACAAATCAAATTGTTCATATATGCAGCGTGAAGGGGCCTAGAAACAAAGACCAGGACTGTTCTACTGGGGAGAAAGCAATGGAGGATGCACAGGAGAGGCAAAGAGAGGGCAAGCATTGATGCCTTGGGCTGTGATCCATAAGGACCTGATCTGAATGAAGGCAACATGGAATTCCTGTGGCGCCCAAGCAAGGGCCACCTGCCCATATCTTGCTAGCGGGGCAGGTCCTGGCTCTGAATTTCACGTGAGATAAATGTCAACTCACACCAGCCTTTGTCTACAGACAAAACTGATGTAACACATCAGCCATGTGGGTGCTCCTATGCTAATTGCCTTGTTTGCATCTCATTCAAACAGCCTGTGTGCGGATGGTGCTGTGTGTCATGCTACAGTAACTGAAGAAATGTGTGCCACGGTGGCAGGAGATGGTTGTCTCACAGGAAAGATGGGAGAACTATATGGACATGTACTCCTGGTCTATTGCAAATGCAAAATGAAATGGGTTAGTTTCTTCCAGGTCTGAAACTCTTCTGTGCAGGACAACAAATTGAGAGCTTGCACATGGCCAGCGACTCTGCCTCAGCTAAAAGATATTTCTCTACTAGGTGTGGCAGCATTTTTAGCCACTCTAGCATGGTTATAAGGATAAGTCTGGTCATGCCGTCATATGTCTTTCTTTGCCTTCTCTGGTTAGACAGTGCCCCTTTCAGAACAGAGACAAGCAATGTGACATTTCAGGTACTACTGCAATCTTAATTGCAAGTCATTCTAGTAGCTGAGGTGACTAATGTAATAAATACACACACGTGCATGGATACAGACAGCACACATTGCAAAAATGACTTTGCCACTCATTCCACTTCACTAGAAAATACTATGATGCGTATTCTGGCACTGAAGTCCTGGTGGTGACCCTGAATGATGTACAGCTGGTCCCCACTCTTAAATAGCAGCAAAGTATGAATAAG
>NW_010316387.1:24853-27508 GCF_000700745.2 Antrostomus carolinensis
TGGGTTTTGTTTATCTTGCTGACAAACTGCAAAGAAATAGCTTTGTTTCATAATGAAAATTGCATTTAATTCAAAATGAAACCTTCAATCACCCAAAAGAGAAGTGAGAGGACAGGGTTAGATTCAAAGGGGGAGTGTGGAGGTAAGAGGGCTGTCCCTCTCCAGTCTAGTAGACTGGCTGCTAGGGCACAGACATGTTCATTTCAGGGGAAGAAGTAGGCTCAGTGAGTCGAAGATGCTAACACGACCCTGACACTGTGCAACACTGAGCACTTAAAAACCTTTGGCGTTTTGAATTCAGAGACCTCAGCCTACTTGGTTACCATGGCAAACAATCACCGGTAGTAGTCTTTTAACCTTTAATTAAAGATACACAAAAAGGAGGAAAAATAGTTTAAGCACTTGAAAAATAAAGTATTAAGTAAGACCCTCCTTTTTCAAAGCACCCATTATTTCTCTTCCCTTAGCTGTTGACGGTTTTTATAGCAATGCTTCCCTCCCTTTATTTAAGTTCACAGCAGCAGTAGCTGTTCTTGGGGAAAGAGAGACACTCACGAAGATAGACGGGATCTGGTGTTACTACTCATTTTTGAACTCCGCTCTGCTCACTTGAAGACACACGTAAGTGCAAGGGGAAAGAAAAGGACAGGCAAGACAAAAAATATGGCTTCCTTTTCTGGTGTTGACTTTTACTTGCAGCCTCACTGCCAGAAGAAGACAAATACAACACATGGTCTTAGCCCCTCTGAGATCTAGGAAATTTGTACCAGTGTTTGCCTCTTTCAGACATTGCTTTAGGTGTCTCCCTAATTGCAGTTCGCAGTTGTGTGGCACAACCTGAACCCCTCCTGTCTAGGCCAGTTTGATTAAGCAGAAGGTGAAGGAGAAAGAACAAGGAGAGAAGCATGTGAGGAAAAGACAAAGAAACTAAGAGAGGAGTGACATCAGGACCCCAGATCTCATCTTCCAAGTGGGTTTCCAGGACTCTGTTGAAATTGGTGGAGTTAGCAATGACATCTCTGTGTCTTCTGGCCAGAAACTGTCCAGACGGTCTGATCAGATCAGGTAACTAAGTGCCAAAAGTGTTACAGTGGTAACTTGGGTCTCAAAGTTGGCAACAACAGCTGTTTGGGTTTCTACTTTCTATCCACCTATGCTATCGTCACTATCAAGAAGGATGTCCCTAGAGGGTGATAAACATGCCAGCAGCTGCCAGTTGGGTTTAGCTCCTGGCACACCAGTTTTGGTCCATTGATTTTGGCATTCATCTTGTATATCAAGCCCTGACCTCAGCACAGCCTTTGGGTGGTATCAAAATGACTTTCTGTTTGAACTAATTTGGTCTTCCTATCTTTAACTTGTGCTGACTGTACAAGTAATTTTCTTTAGCAGACTGAGCCATATTTTTTTACCTTGTGAGCTTTAGTATATGGGTTTGCCTGATGTAGTGCTTGTGCAGGATATGCAATGCCCTCTTCTGCTGCTGTGTCTGCCCTTCTGATTTCCCAGGAGAGAGCCACAGCCATGAGAGCAGGGGGATCCTAGTGGAAGCACTCTGTTGACAGTGCTTTCATGTTCCTTAATAGTCCAATACTCATTAGCACTGAGTGAGGAAGCCGGGTGAACCATTTCCATGCGAGGGTCTCAGCTGAGGGTCTAGAAAGACTTTCTGTGCAGACTAGGACACCCCAATGGTGGGGAGTAAGAGCAACTCACCTTAGTATGCAGCACAGCACAACCTTATGGTATTCTCCTGGGAGATAAGTGATGCTGGTTGAAGCTCCCTCAGGCAGAGGAGGAAATTAAACCCAGGACTCCCACATCCTTTATGAGTGAATAAAAAGTGGCTGTCTTCCTCTCAGCTTTGTGAATATAATCCTGACATTTTTTCCAGGAAAGCAATTTGGTAAGTCCACACTGAATTTGACTATCATTTCAGGACAATGGAAAAAGCATTCTTCAATGAGAAGAATACTGACTAAAAAAAAAAAGAATTCTTCTGAACATGGTGACAATAAAACCACCAGACAGACCCCACCTCCCTGCCACTTTATAACCAATAGCTGTGGGACAGCGAGGCTCTGATGGTCACAAGCAATGGAGGAACTTATCTGACAATGTGAAATCTTGGTAGAAAAAAAACATTCTGAGGGAGTAATGAAATCCTCTGGGAATGGCAGATCAAACACGAACACTGGTGGGACTGCTTTGAGTCCTGACACAACTGCAGGGGTGTACAGGAAAATCTGTGAGGAACAGACCCACTTTATTTGCTGAGATGTGACCAATGTCCTGGTTATATTTAGGTACTCAAGGCCTGAAAAGGTTCAAGCTCTGTGTTTGTGAGAGTTCAAAGAGGGAACTGTATGAGGCCTTGCTGGCAACTGTAAGACTGAAAAAGAAAGCAGAGGAAAAAAGGTTCTTTAGTTCTCTGACCTTTTTTGCTGAACTCAGAACTGTGTCTACTGGTGGCCATGTCCAACATGGACAATAAGAACCAACAGAAGTCAAAACCTGAGTAGTGAGATGCTCTGCTACCACAGAAAACCCACCTGTAAAAACAAAACTAAAAGTTAAACAACTATGAGTTGTTTCCCTGGCAGCCTGTCTTTCCAGTCTTCTCTCAAGAGAAGAGCAGGTCACCGTGGGTGTTTG
>NW_010316388.1:0-6805 GCF_000700745.2 Antrostomus carolinensis
GCTTTTCCCCGAACAGAACGGCTTTTCGAAGGTTTTGATAGTGACCCCAGATCTTCCTTCTCTTCCCCAAGGGATCCGGTCGCGGTGTGAGCCGGCGCTTCTCCGCTGGCTCCATCCAGCCGAGGCCGTGTCCTCGCTCCTGTTCCCCCGGGTCCCTCCAGCTGCTTAAAACATCGTCGTTCCTCGACCTTCCCTCTGCACGGTTCCAGCTGCAGGTGGCTGTGAGAGAACGTGCCTAGAAAGTTTTTACTTTACAGTCTTACCAGAAAGCCTCAACTACAAATGTTACCAGAATTATTTTATTTTTTTAATGTTTTGTTTGGTTTTTGTGATTTTTTTTTTTAACCAAGGGTTTGGGAATGTGTTAACCAGTGTAAATCATAGAATTATAAAATGTGAGTTGGAAGGGACCCACAAGGACCATGGAGTCCAACTCCACGAGATCAGATTTGAACAACTGTTCATAAAAACCATCAGGCTTTCTGCCCACAAGGTCCTGAATTTCTGTATTCCTAGAGATGGACCTGACAGACCATGAATGGGAAGGTTTATGGAATAAACAATGCACAGGAGAAGAATCTTTGAGTTTAGACGTGGTGGTTTGGTTTTATTTCCCCCGAGGGCTGGTGTGTCACAGCAGTTGGACATCAGCAGGTCGGTGTTGGAGTAGATCAGTGCTCTACACGACACGTTGTAGAGTGAGACTTTGAGATGTTACCGTCTGAAACCCACCCACCCCCAGTGCCCGTCCCTCTCCCTCCACCCTAAACCAGTGGCTGCTGCATTCCCTCCCTGCTGCTGCCCAAGTCTTCCCTGCTGCTGAGCTCAGCTTTCCTGTGTGACCATGGAACTGTCCCTTTGAATCCCCCTGTTAATCAATGGCTGTGGTGTCACGTTTGATCTTGTGCTCTTTGCAAAGGAGTACACCTGCTTTTGTCCCTCTCCTCTTTCCTTCCTTATCAAAGTCTGTGTTTCTATCCTCCCTGCTCTGCCTTTGTTTTCAGCATCTCTGTTCTTTGCTTCCATCTTCAAACACATCTTGGTTTTCTTTCACCCCCGTTCTAGCACCGTTTGGGCCACTTCTAAACCACTCTGTTCATGGCAGATCAGGTGAACTTCAATATGCACTGCTGAAAAAATGGCAGTTTCTGTTCTTTCTCTGAACCTCGCTTTCATGCCCACCTCTGATATTACAAGTCCTATAAAACAGGGAACATCCCGACGTGTCTGGAAGGGCTGGCACATAACGACTTCTGCAGCTGATGACTTTTAAATATATATATCTATATACGCCCGTGCTGTCTAATAATAGCTCTCTAATTTGCCAACTATTTTTAAGATGTTGGATTTAATGTCATTGTTACTGCTCTACAGTTTTTTATTTAAACTTTTATCTTGCTCTTCTTTCCATCAATAGACAACAAAGTTTACGAGTGCTTTGGATATACCCGTGGAGTTTGTCCAAAAGAATGTGAAACTGCGGGGAAAATTCCAGCGCGTAACCGAGCAAGGCCTGGCAGTGGAACACATTCCCATTAGTGTTCCTTTCATCACCTCGATCCAGAGAAAATGTAAGTAAAAGCACGTGGAGAACAAGGGTGGGACTGGGACATTGTTCTTAATGTGTCCACGGGGAAGAGGCAGGGGCAGGCTGGAGAGGAAGGGCTGGGGTCCTGCTCTGGCTCTGCCTCTTGGTCTTTCCGTACGTGACAGGTGGGATACTGGGGAACCAAAGGCTGCGAGGAGACCTGTAGAAAGAGCTTGCCAGTGCATTATTGGTATTAATTAGCATCATTATCATATTTTGATAATGTCATAACATATTTTTCTGCCAGCAAGAGCTAGCACACACGCTGTTCGTTCGCTTCCATCTCACTCCTGGCAAAAAGACTCTACTGGGATTACACTTTTGTGTATGGGTGAAGATCTGGCAGTTCCGTGTACAGACCCCGGCCTGTGGACAGTTTTTCTGTGACGTGGCAGAAGGTGTCCATGAGTCTGCCTGCCCCAGGCTTGCTTTGCAAATACCTGCAGGCACTGATGCTTCTTGCCTGTTGTTTCCACCCCTTCAGATAAAATGCTGGTGACTGATAATGAAAGCAGTTCTTCCTATTTGCATGCAGAATAAACCAAACTAGCCTAAACCACTGCTGCAATCTGGAATTCATTATTTTTTTCTACTGAAGGAGAGATGGGACCAAATTCTTTGTGAATAGGTAGTGCTTTGGGGAACTAAAATGGATTCTTTTTCTTTTTTTTTAAAGTCCATGGGAATAAATTCATTAGCAGCAGCTGAGGGTCAGTGCAGAGCAGGACATTTCCTTTGCTGCGTTCAGTAACACAGTTCTCTCTTTCTGGAATCAGGGCAAAAAAAAGGTCTTCTGCTGGTGAGACTTGCTGGAGTGGAGTTGGCTCCGAGTGGCATGGCCTGGTTACAGCAAGAGCTGAAACCCAAACAAATGATATGGTTCCAACTGCTTGGAAGGGAGGACTTGGCACTCGAGTGCCTTGTTTTAGTAAATAAGGTAAATACAGTGAGAAAAATGGACTTTTATCTGCAGTTTTGAGTTTGACTGCAGTCACGCAGTTCAATTCTCTCAGTACATTTAAGGAATGTTGTTATTTATAATTTATCTATCTTGATATGAATGTTAAACGTTGTATTTGTAAATCTGATTTCAAGGCCTATATTTTTACAGACCAGATCATGACACGAGTGTGTTTCTCTGTCAGACGGTGCTAGGCTGTATCACGTAGTTCTGATTACCCTGGTGTTGAGGCTGTCAAATGTTCTCTCACATACATCTTGCACTAGTATTATGTTTTAACAGTCAGCTGGATTCTTCTTAATTTTTAACTCCTTCTGCCAGAGGGTAGATTTGGCCAGAGCTAAAGCTTGTATCTCAGAGACACTTTACAAAAAACCCCCCCCAAAATAGCAAAAAAAACCCCAACAAACCTGTTTTAAAGGTGAAGTGAATATCATATTTCTTGTGCCTTTTTCTAGGGTCGATTTCTGAGCGTGTGCTTAAATGAAGAGATCCTGAGACAAGGGCTCGGCAGAGCAGCCCGTATCGAAGGACTGCATCACGATTCCCGCCTGTACTGGAAACTGCACAAAAGACTGCTTCGGGCAGAGTTACAGGCCTTGAAGAAAAACAAGGGAATATGGAAGGAAGAAAGCTACTCGGAAAGAATGAGAGATCGTCTAAGCAACAATAAACTTGTACAGACCTTGAAACAATTTGTGAGCTGGTTGAGAAGGTCTATTTAGAGGTGATAAGGGAGAGTGCTTGGAGGAATGCCAGTTACCTGTTAACATGCCTTTTGGAAAGTAAAAATCTCTGATAAAAACCAGTGCCATAACTCTGAGGGTCCCTGTCTTGGACAGGAAACCCCTCGTTACTTAAGGCCGTGCTGTAACCCGTGTGGGGCTGAAATTTAGTAGCAGTATGCAGGCCAGCAATTAAAATGTTCTGAAGGGCGACTTTTCCACCATAATGTCCAGTTTTCCACCTGCTAAATACCTACAGAGGTGTGTTACCAGCTAGTGAAAGGGGATAGCAGTCCTGTTCTCACGAGGTGCAGTGTCAGTTCATAATGGGTTAGAAAGCTCCATTTCAGACCTGGACAAAGCTTGTGTTTACACACGAGCATTTTGTTCTATTCTTATACTACTTCTGCGTGTAATTTGTGTTTTTAAAATCTTCCATCTTGAATAATGGCTTGCATTGTTACCGATATGAAAGGTAATTTGTTGTGGCTGATCTTAAAAAGCTGATAAAGTCATAACAACTAAAGTTTCTCAGAGGGAAAAAAAAAATCTCTTTGTACAGCAAAGAATATAAAGTAATGTGTCAGTAATCCAAATTTTTAGAAGACAGCATTCACTAGAAGAGGAAAAACCTAGGCTGGTTTTTCTGATGGCTCTATAAATATCTAAAATTAGCTTAAAATAAAACTCCCATATGAAATTTGAAAAGGTGGACCATACTGTGCTAAAAACTTAAATTTTTGTTAGTTGTATTTTTGAAGCAGATGTTAAGTATAGGAGAGTGTATTATTATTTATTGTGTAAATATTCTCAGAATAAAGATTGAATTTATGTTCATTGTTACATGCTTTATATACCAAGCACTTGACCTTTGTTTAACCTCCCACAGTCCCAATATTTATTTAAAGTGAAGTGTTTTACAGATTTTCTTTCTATGTGATTCCTTGCCAGTGAAATACTAGGGAGAAGAGTGTGGTACTAAAAAAAAATCTTAATAGCTGAGCATTGCTTGTCTGACAATTAGTTGCTATGTCATCATTTTCTCTGCAGACTTTAAGGCAAAATTGTGAATCCTGAGATGCTAAGTTTTTAAGAGCCTGAGAGGCTGTTTTTCGCAAAGCACAGTGAGCAGTTAGCCGTGGAGTACCTGCAGCAGAGATCCCGGTGTTGGAAACCGGTGTGGGGGGGAGGGGAAGCAGCTCTGTGGGCAGAGGCAGACCTCGACGGGAGCTGGAAACCAGGTATCTGTGCCTGTTTAAAAAAAAAATAATAATAAAAAGTGATGCATCTGGTTTTATGCATTATACAGTGAAGGGCTAGGCCAACCAGTGCTGTGGTACTTCGACAGAAACTCATACAGATGGTCAGGGATTTGGGATCGGCCGTAGCATCCTCCAAAGCAAAACTCAAAGTTGACTTTTAACCCCAACCTACAAGTTCAGTCTCAGCAATAATCCACTGCCTGTGAGTGATTATAGTTGTTCCTGTTCCCACATCTGGTAAGTAAAAAGAACTATTCCAAACAGGGCGTAATTGTACACGTATGATGGGGTTTTTTTCTCTAATAATTAATATAATTCTACCTGAACTTTGCACTTCTGTTTTGTAAATGAATCGTAGGAGGATTTATCACAAAAATCAGCTGCAAAGCTGAGAGAGAAATCTCGAGAAACCACATGCTGTGTTTCTAGCAAGCAGAGGAGGTGTGGGTGAATGTGAACCAAGTTTGTTCCCTCACAGTCTTGCCTCTTAACTCTTTTTAATCTTGGTGAAGTTCAGAAAAGCCCCAGAGATTTTTTTCTAAATTACAGGAAATTGTTCTATCCTTTCTATTAGGTTGTGGCTGTGAAGGATTTTTAAAAGGTGGCAATACAGCTGCTTTATCGCTTATTTAGCATCCTCTTAGCTTGAATTACATTTTTTGAAGTTTCCTTCCCTGTATTTGTGGTCATGAGGTAGTCTAACAAATAATTTCAGAAGGAACTACGGGGAGGGATATTGAAAATCTTTTAATTCAGGCCTCTGATCTCTTTTCACATTTGTTGCACGTGACAAGAAGTTTTGGTGATGGGAGTTTATACTAGAGTTCTTGGTGAGATTACAAACCCAGGGTGCGGGATTTGAGATTGCAGTAACAATTGATTTCATGAGAGTCAACTCCTGTTTGTTAATGCTGTTTCCTTATCATCCAGGGCTTATCTGTTTAAAAAAACAACAACAACAGCACACCCTCCCCCCTCAAAAAAGCACAGGGCAGTTCAAAGCTGCTCTTTCCATCTGTGCAAGGCTTGAGAGGTTGCAGATCTTGTCTCCGTGGGAGGCCTGTCTATTGAAAAAACACTAAGGGGAGTAGAAACAAATAGCTCTACAGAACCGAGCTGAGGAACTGACTGGGAGGTCAAGGGGGGAAAAAGCACTTTTCTCCATTATATAAAAACACCCCACGCTGCCTCCGAGGAGCACGATCCCATTCAGCCACAGCAGCAACGTGCACAAGAGTATTTCCAAGCAGAGGATGCAGTTCTCGTGTGATTAGGAACAAGGACAGGAATTCACAGAATCACAGATTGTCAGGGATTGGAAGAGACCTTGAAAGATCATCCAGTCCAATCCCCCTGCCAGAGCAGGAACCTAAATGAGATCACACAGGAAGGCGTCCAGGCGGGTCTTGAATGTCTCCAGAGAAGGAGACTCCACCCCCTCCCTGGGCAGCCTGTCCCAGGGCTCTGTCACCCTCACCGTAAATAAGTTTCTTCTCAAGTTTAAGTGGAACCTTAACTGTTTAACTCTTGTGCTTTTGCCCCTGCAACTCTGAATACGCTGTGAGCGATACAACATCTTAAACAGATCACTGGGAGTGAAAGGAGAGGCCTCCAAATGGCTCACTAAGAAAAATAGTAGCTCAGTGCTGCACAGGCTTTTTATTGCTGGTGTGGCATGTGAGGCAAATGGTGTCATAAACATCACCAGCCGTCCTCGGAGCCCACCCGAAAGTGGTGGGCACGGTGCTGTTAGTGTCCTCTCCTGACAGAGAGACAAAGCAGCTCGTCCCTGAGCGTGGATCGGGGCCTCGGTGGGTGTCTGGGGGGTTCCCTGAGACAGGAGAGACCGCAGTCACCTTCCTCAGGGTACGGCTCTTGCTCACCGCCCTATCCCTGCTCTTCTCGCCGGAGCTCACACCTGCTGCTCCCCTGTGAAATGCTCCTCAGTCACCCACGGGACTATCAGGTATAAAAACTGACACTTTTGAAAGCAGCGTTTTAGACTTAAAACCTCTGTCTCCCTCAGCAGAGAGGTGCGTTCCCTCACGCCATGACTTTCGGTGGCCATCGGTACACGGCACATCAGGGAACTCAGAGCTGTGCAAGTCCCGGTTATCGCTTCCCCGCGTTAGGTTCCATCAGCCGAGGCAGGAAAACAGCCCTGGAACTTCATCGTGCATTTTTGAAGGGAAAAAA
The DNA here is from genome assembly GCF_000700745.2 of Antrostomus carolinensis. Lineage (NCBI taxonomy): Eukaryota > Metazoa > Chordata > Aves > Caprimulgiformes > Caprimulgidae > Antrostomus > Antrostomus carolinensis. Next base: position 6,733 of record NW_010316388.1, read on the forward strand.
AATATAAGAGTCAAACCCGGTGACTTCCCTCCCCCGGGGGACCCCGGTCTGCTCGGTCCCTGAGCGCTCCCCC
>NW_010316389.1:0-239 GCF_000700745.2 Antrostomus carolinensis
GCTCGTGGTCTGCACCCCGCGGCTTTGTGCCCATCGTCTGTTTCCAGGGGATTTGCTCCCCCCTCCATCCCTCTCTGTCACCCTCCCCAGCTCCTGGGCAGCAGTTCATTGTGGATGTTGGTACTTTGGGGGACAAGGCTTGGCTGGGTTCCTGATACCCCAACCCCCTTCTGACCCCTTCTGTTGGGTTGCCCACTGCCCCCATCCCTCCTTGTGGTGACCTTCCCTTGATCTCCACC
>NW_010316389.1:302-1278 GCF_000700745.2 Antrostomus carolinensis
AGCAGCAGGAGCCCTGGTCCCCCCTGCCCACCCCCGGGCCCGGGCTGGCCAGAGGCTCCCTCGCACAAAGCTCTATGGAGACTTCTTCGAGTCAACAACAGCCGCATTGAGAGGCTCTTGCCGAGAGCTGGAGGCTGCACTGGGGGAGCAGAGGCAGTCAGGGGTGGGTGGGAGGAGGGTCCGGAGCTTGGGGCTGGGGAAGGAAGGAAGGAGATGTGCATCAAAAGCCTCTCAGACTGCAAAAACAATTGAAACAACCTGTTTTTTCCCCTGGCCCTCACATGTTAGGGTGCTTGGGCAACTCTCCAACCCCCCCTCCCCCCAGTCATTTCAAGAGAGAAGTGGGTTTGTGGCATCCCCACAATGTACCTGGTCTCTCCTGCTTTTTTGGCTGTCCCCACGCCTGTCACATCACCACCTGTCCCTCCTTGCCTTGTGTCCCTGCTCTATGCACCATCAACCCTCTTGCCCAGCATCCCATCATCTCCCAGGACTCTCTGCCTCCTCTCTCCTTCTCCTTCCATGCTCAGGCTGGTGCTTCCTGACCTCCAACCCCTCTGCCTCCCCTTTCCTCCCTCAAGTCCACCTCAAGTACTGCTTTTTCTTCTCAGCCCCTCTGTTCCAGACCCTGTTCCCCATTATCTTCTTCACCCTCTTGCAAACAGTCTGTGGCTGCTCCCATCTGGCATCACCCGGGTCTGGGATCCAGAAGCCAGGTTGTGAGAGGTGTGTGTGGTGTGGGGAGGATGTTCCTCACCCCATTCTCTCAGAGGTGTAACCACCGAGGAAGAGAATCCTCTGCAGCCTGAGGGGGATTTTCAGGAACCTAGTCTGGTGGGAGCAGGACTTGCTGCAGCTCCCACCCCTGCTTTTGCCATCTGCTTGGTTTGATGGGCAGGGAGAGCTGGGGACAGCTGGGTGTCTGTCCAGAAACTGTCCTGGGGCTCATCTTTAGGGGGGAACAGCCCGAGGGACC